>NC_046666.1:113694105-113707931 GCF_010883055.1 Belonocnema kinseyi | reverse complement strand
TCTCCTGCTTTGATCCATACGTTGCAGCTGATCTAAAACTGGGACAAAAAAGATTAGGAACTTTGTTAACGACTCTTGTTGATAAAAATTGGCTCCATGGCAGTATCGCAGACAAAGCAGCTCGTGAATTCAGGAATATGTGTAAGCTTTCACAAGTTCAAGAAGACTTAAAAAATTTTTGTAGAAAAAGCGTGTGGACCATTTTTGGATCAAACTTTTCGATGCCAACAAGCCTAGTGAAAACATAAATAAGCTATGAAAATGATCACTGTTCTCTCTCACGGAAACGCCAGCGTCGAACGAGGCTTCTCAGTAAATAAAGAATGTCTTATTGAAAATATGAAGGAGGAAACTCTAGTCGGGAGAAGAGCTGTTTATGACGCAGTCACTACCCTTGGTGGAGTCGAAGAATTCAATGTTACCAAAGAAGTCATTCTCGTGCCGAAAGCTGAATGGGACCTGGGTGAGGTGTCTAGAACGGTGACTCTGGGATACCGGGCGACCTCTCAGAATATGCAGCCTTATCCTTGCATGTGGAGCTCTACAAGGATTCTCGTGGGAACAACAATGACAACACCAAACATAGTTGTAGTAAGTGCGATTAAAAACAACAGAACGCGCAGGTCTCTCGACAATGGGTCGGTCAACAATGCCGACCAATCTAGAGCTGGGGGAGCCAATGAAAATGGATTCAATGCGATGGATCAGCGGGATCTCGCGACCTTTGGTTGGACGGAGCGACTGAATCACGACTTGCTAGAGTGCTACGATGCGAGTGTGGCCCCTGAACGGGGTTACATGGCACGGCTGCATGCTCTGTGGTGCGAGAAACACCCGGAGTTATCGCACTTTTCGCAGCAATGGCTGCGAAACCATGCTGAACTACTCCGTAAAAAGGGCTATGTAAGCGGAACGCCTACTCTACCACAGCTAGAACAAGCCGGCAAAAGAGAAAGAGAGGCGACATTAGGAACAACCACGGGCAGGCATCCAATAGAGGAAGAGCGATGCTTTACGACCCGGAGAAACATCAACACCAAAGTTTCTCTCAAGCCTAAAGATCTGGCTGAAATGGATGACGAGCTTCGTGGACATTTTTTCGGAGAAACCGACCTCTGGGCTATCAATTATTGTGTATAATGCAGCGAGAGCTTTGGCCGATGCGAACCGTAAAACAAAACCAACGGTTGATCATAAGACCAAAAGACGAATGCATCAACTTGCCATAAAGATAGGCTGGGCAAGACAGTACGCGTCCCGCATTCAGTGTGTGATTGACTACATCACATCTGGCAGAAATTTTACCGCCAAGGTTCGAAAGTTCGCTCGCGAACTCCGGACCCGTTATCACACACTTAACAAGTCAAAGCTGCTGACAATCAGACAGCATATTGTTGAGAAAATACGGATACTATCTGACGCTCAGAGAAGTCTAGAGCGGAGGGAGAGGTGGATCAGAGAAAATCAACAGCTTCTCTCTGACCCATCTCGATTCTTCCAAGACCCTCCAGTTACTGTCGAGCACCCATCCAAACCAAAGGATGTTGAAGTATTTTGGAGAGAAGTCTACGTAGTGCAGCATAAACTGGACGAATACTCAGAAAATATAAATAGCTTGAAGGAGTTATGTGTTGCCCTCATAACACCTGATAAAGAATGCCCGCCCATCACTACCGAGGAGGTGAAAAAAGTATGAAGAGGTATGAAGAACTATTCTGTACCGGGACCAGATTGTATCAAAACCTTCTGGTGGAAGAAGTTTTCGTCAACCCATCAGCCTTTGGCCCGTATTTTCACTTCATATTTGAAGTCGGAAGAGCCGATTCCGGAGGGGTTGGTGGAACGGCGTACAATACTCCTGCCGAAAATAGACAACTTAGCTGACCCGAAGAATTACAGGCCAATAACTTATCTCAACACACTTTATAAGATATTCACAGCTATCCTAAATGATAGGATTGTTTGGGCAATTAAACCTGTGTGACAAGAAATGTATGAACAACGAGGCTCAAAGAAAGGCGTAACCGAATGTAGGGAGAACCTGCTCATCGATATATGTGTCTGCAAAGATGCAGCATTCTACCAGCGTGACCTATCGGTGGCCTGGATTGATTATCGGAAAGCTTTCGACTCGACCTCCCATAGACTTATCATCTGTCTTTTGGAAATCTTAAAGGTTCATCCGCAAATAGTTAGGTGCATAGAGAGATTGATGCCGCTTTGGAAAAACAGATTTACTATCTCATCTCGAAAAAATCGTGTGACAACTAACAAGGTCACCTTTCAGAGAGGTGTCTTTCAGGGCGACACCATGAGCCCACTCCTCTTTTGCCTTACATTATTGCCACTATCTCTAGCACTTCGCCATTTCGACGGGTACTTGTGCGGCAAACCTTCAGATCGAAAGTACAAGGTCACTAATGTATTTTACAAGGACGATCTTAAAATCTATGCTAAAAACAAAGAACAACGACATCTAGCTCTAGGGATTGTCGAACGATATACTAAGGAAATTGGAATGGAATTTGGCTTAGACAAATGCGCCAAGGTTTATTTGAAGCGAGGAAAACTTAATGGCATCCATGAAGCGTGCCACAGAGCCGCATTCAGGATGTGACATCTATAAAGGATACTCTCCGAAGCAGATACAAACGTCTTATCCGACAGATTTGGTCTTCCGAACTGTCGGCGAAGAACAAAGTATCTGCAACGAACATGCTTGCCGTCCCGGTAGTACTCTATTCATTTGGAGTAGTTCCATGGACGAAGAACGAGCTCAGATCCCTTAATATCGGGACAAGAAAGGTTATGCACATGAGCAAAAGCATGCGTCTTAAGTCTTCCGTTTTGCGACTGTACATCTCACGCCATCAAGGTGGTCGCGGAATATTGAGTCTTGCATGTCTTCACAACAGGATTATTCTGGGTACAGCACATAGAGTTGAAAATGGAAGAGACTCTCTTCTTAAAATTGTCAGAAATCACGAAGAAGTGAACAAAGGAGCGTTTCTCTAGAAAGCAGCGGTGGAGCCTGCTGAAACACTCGGACTTGACTTCAGTATTAGGGCTGAGCAAAATGCATCAAATCCTATCTATATCGAGTACTCACTCCTGAAAGTCCGGATTAAGAAAGCACAAGAGAAAAACTTTCTTGAACAGCTCCTCGATAAGAGGATGCACGGTATCTTCCACAGAAATGTGAAGGGTCAGTCAATGTCTTGTGAGCTAACGTTTGCTTTCCTTAAATCGCCCGGATTGAAGTCTGGTACGGAGGGTTTCATTTTTGCATGCCAAGACGGTGTCATTTCCACCTTAACATACCGTCGCCACATTTTGAGCCAAGACATTCCTGATGATAGATGCAGGGCGTGCCATGCACACCCCGAGTATTTCGCTCACACACTATCTAGTTGTCCAACTCACGCGGGAACGACCTACATACAAAGGCACAATGCGACACTAAGAGTACTTTATTACCATCTCTGTCGCTCTTACGGCATTAACCTTAATATTGCTCCTCTAAATGCTCCTAGGGAAATACAGTCAATTGTCGAGAATTATAAGTGCCGCATATACTGGAAAATTATATTCTCGACAATTGTTTCTGTTACACACTCGAGGCCTGACATGGTTCTTCTTGACTTCCAGAAGCGAACCATGTTCGTAATCGAATTTTCGGTTGCAGCTGACAAAAATATCATAGCCAAGGAGGATGAAAAGAAAGAGAGGTGTAAAGACCTTAGAAGGGAGCCGCAAAGATTCTTCCTGGCATATTCTGTTAAACTATTCATCCTTATCATAGGCGCTCTTAGAGGTGCCAAGCTTTCATTGGTCAATAGTCTGAAAAGCGTCACTGCGTGTCAACAATATGCTAAAACACTTTCGGGAAAATTGCAGAAGGCGATCGTCCATGGGTCACTCCGCGTACTAAGGGTGCACGAGCCTTTTGCCGGATCGTCGTATTGATTCCGTTACATACTGTAACCACCTATCTTACGGTCGTGAGAGTGGTTATGGCTGAAATTTTACCGCGATTTCGCTGGGATCGGGCGCAGTTTGTCAGATTAGCACCCGCTCCTAGCGAAATCCTGCGGTTGCCCTTATTACAAAATTTTAATTATATATATATATATATAAATTTTTCTTGAATAGTTTAAAACGTTATTAGTAATCACTAGAATTGTCAGAAAAATACAAAGTAAAAATTATTTGAATAATTCAATGAAAATAATTCTTTAATGCGTTTGTTGTTATTATCATATTATTTAATTAGTAGCTAATTAATTGTTTAGAATAATAAATTACTTAAAAATTGAATGTAAGTTTCCTATAGCAAGCAACACAAATTAATTGAACATTAGATATAAGCCCTGTAATAAAAGATCATTTATATTTAGCCCGTCTCTATTGCAATTATATAGTTTCTAAAATGTTTATGATGTTGTTAAATGAGTATCTGAATTCAATTTTTAAAAGTGTACGCTTATGTGTATTATTCTGTTTGAAAATGATTATAAAGGCATATTAATAATTATAACTTTTACAAACATAAATTCAATGTTATTTGAATGTTTAAATTAAAATAATTGTTGATTTTTATGTTCTGAAATAATTAATTGACTACTAATTGATTAATTTTGTTTGGAATATTAAACTATAACTATTACTTCGTCATACTCTTACTTCGTCATACAATTTATTTCTAAATATTTCTAAACATTATTGATGGAAGAGAACATTTAAATTGTGAATGATTGTTCAATATTTCGAAATAATTTTGTTCCTAACATTTTGCTACCATACTATAATTACTGAACTTTTTTAATTTTCAAAGAGATAAGTAAAATCAAAGTATGGGAAAAACTTATTTTGAAGAATTAAAAAAAAAATTCGAGGCTTTTTAATAATTTTAAAAGATTTTGAGATCGCATTTTTTTAAAAGAATTGTTGGAAAATTTTAATTAGGTAATGATTCATTATGAATGAATCATTTTAAGATTTAAAGACTTTAAAATGTTTTGAAAAAAATATTGAAGACTTTATGACAATTCTTATAATTTTTCAGGATCGAAACAAAATTTAGGTAAACTTATTTTTGCAGGACTCTAAGAGAATAAAAGATATATTCTTAAGATTTATGGTAAAATTTCGAATGATATTTTTACTAATAAGTTTTAACAATTTTTTACATTTTAAAATATTTTTCAAAATTTTAAGAAAAATTCGAATCAGCTAAAAATATTTTCAAGAATTTAAGAGGTATTGAATAGATTTAACATATTTTAAAACTTGGAAGCAGTTCCGAACAGTCATAAAATAATTTTTATTTATGCTGAACTTCTAGAAGTTATAATTAGGGTAGAGTGAGGTTAAAAGTGCCAGAGGGAAAAGTGCCACATACGATAACACAAAAAGAAATAATTTATAGGGCGGGGTCAAAAGTGGCCAAAGTTTATTTTTCATAATACTGCACCTAATTTAAATTAGGTATTTCCTTGGGTTTTGCATAAAAATATTTATAAGACATTAAAGTTCCACATTTTATAATATGTGGTACTTTTTCCCCGCTGCACTTTTAACCCCATTATACCCTATATTTCAAAAGGTCTCAAATTTTTCCTAATATTTTGTAAAATCGTATAAAATTATTTAAAAAAAAAATCTTTTACATTCTTTTACACATCTGAAATATGTAAAAATATTTTTTAATTTTCTTCAAATATTGACCTTAAGAAACCTTATTTTTATTTAGAAGACGTCTATTAAGTTTTGAAAATTAATACACTAATTGTGACGTAACTGCAGTTAGGGAAACGGGGAAGATAAAAGGGTAAAAAATAACGTTACGTTATATGTGAACGCTCCGTAATAATAGTACTCGTAAATTTTACGTTACATAGATTCACTGAATTAATTCTTTCAGAATCTAATTTCAGCAAGAATATAAGTGCTTAGAAAATTTTAACAAATAAATAGTTATTAGAAAATTGGGTAAATGATAAAAATTAGTACAAAAGTTAGCGCGCGCATATAATAGTCTAGTATTAAAAAAGTGGTTACCAGTAGATTATTCCAAGTATTGTCCATCGCTAGCCACTACTTTATCACTACTACTTTATCACCACTACTGGTAGAATACGGATACCACGTCAGAAAAGCGACTCGTCTTGGGAAGCTATCCACGAATCGGCCAATTTTTTGGGATCTTCATCCCAAAGAGGTGGTAATCAGACGGCGCGATGTCTGAAGTATACAGTGCGTGGGGCAAGACTTACTATTTCAGCGTTTCCACGTATGCTTAAACAGAGCATGAGCTGCAATCTATGGATATTCGATTTTGGTGTTGATGTTGATGGTTGGCCGGGCCTGATCCACGGTTTTCGACGCTTAGGATTATTATAATAAATTCACTTCTCATCGCCAGTGATAATACGATGCAGAAACCCTTTCAGATTTTGCGGTTAGAGTCTTGGCTTCAGTTCGCACGGCACCCACTATCCTTGCTTTTTACCATTTCCGAGCAACGTCTCCCAATTCTTTATCCTCGATCTTTTTCGCATGGCCTGGACGTTTTTTTTCTCCGTGTCGAAATCGCCACTTAAAAATTTTTCAATCCAGTACTTACACGTTTTGTGAAATGTCGTATTGATGAAATGACGCATTGAGTGATTAGATGAATTGAAAGCGATTTTTGTTCGGCAGTTCGGTCTGTAAAAAAAGACAAGAAGTTGTGTGAGAGTCATGCTCCGCCACTAATAACTGTCATGTTAGTTTTCCTGGAATTTCCAAACATTTCTGGATATTAACGTCAAGTTTGAGATGACAACAACAGTTATCTGATTTTGTAAGCCGATGCTGCGCAGCGCTGCGTGAACGCTGCCGTTGATTGGAATTTTGATTTTAGCGGAAGCTGGCTGCGTGGTTGTTGGTTTGCTTAGTAAGCTTAGCAACCATCGACTCACAGTCACAGTATCGACTCACACCGAAGTCACAGTATGCGCCTATACATATTCAAACTTCATGCGCTTCAACACTCCTCTTCTCCTGCCCTTCTCCTCATTCCTGTGTGCACTCCGGCACTACACGAATTCTGTGCTATACTATCACTTCGTTTATAATTTATTTGCGGTTTTCAATTATTTTGTTATTAAATAAACTTTTTCTCTTATACGAGACTAGTGATTAATCTGAAATTCGGCAAACGTTTTTGTACAGGCTTTAAGAGTAAGTATTTTCAATACTATTATTTATGAAATTCTGATAATTCATTGCATCAGAATTTCGATATTTTGTATATTCTAATCCTTTTATGCATCGAAAATACAATGAATAAGTCGAAAATTCAAATTTCGAGGTGAACGCGAAATATGGGGAAAAGTTTTTGGAGGAACATTACGGTAAAATACGTGAGATATGTGAAAAGTCTAAAAGAAGACTTGGAGGAGTTTTTTTCCGCCAAGAATGATATAAAGATTTAAAAATTCCTACTTTTAGCAGAATGACGCGAGATCGTGAAGAAAATATGAAGGAAGGATTTTCGCTTTTTATTTTAATGTAGCTCAGAGAGCCCGTACATTTTTTTGTTAATTTTTGGACTGAAATGTTATAAACCTTCATTTATGCGATTAAAAATCCATTTTGGTTTTCAAACTGTGTTTTCGCCATATGCTTACATTCAATAAATACCATTGGGTCTCCATGTAAAGTTGCTCCGTAGATATAAGACGCTTTACAAACGAACGAAGGGATGATTTTTTAGACAACTCAACAAGATTTCAGCTTGTCGACGTCTGGCTTAGTCCATCGCGAGCCGAGATGAAGTAATCCAAAAAGAACAGCCTTTGCATCACTTTATCTGGTTCCTCAACACTGTTCCAGAGGTGAAACTTTCGTCTTCAATTGTGCCGCCAGCCGCGTAAGGTCATCGGTGACTAGAGACCGGCCTACAAGGAACAGTGTTGTATGAAGTCTCTTGTGTAAATTTACTGCTCTTGCTTACCTTCTAGGGCAGAAGGTGCATTTCTTGAGATCCACTGCACCTACGTACACCCACAATGCATGTTGAACCTGCATAATTTTTCTTGTTATATTTTGCGAATCATTACTTTTTTAATGTAACAAGAATTTTCGAGCTTTCATTTAGAATTTATTAATCAGAAGCCACTTCCAAGAAGTGAAATTTTTTTGTTAAAGATTTATTCTTTGAGTTGAAAAGTTATCTCGTTCGTTAAAAGTTTAATTCTCTTGATGAAACTCAATCTTCTTAAATTGAAAAATTCAACTACTTAGGTCAAAGTTAAACTACGGTGTAAATTTTAGGTAAACTTTTATTTAGTTTTTTAGTGAAAAATCTTCACTTGTTGGAAATTCTTTTTTTATTTTTAAATTTGTTTTCTTTCGTTGTATAAATTTCATTCTTTCTGTATTAAAATATAAATTATGACATTTTTTCGATGACAATTTGTCTTTTTAGGTTGAATATTCAACTATTATGTTAAAAATTCAATTCTTTTGTTCAAGATTCTAGAATTTTATTAAAGAGTTATCTTTAAAAGTAGAAAAAACGTTTTTTTTTTGTTTGAAATAAATTAATACATTTGAAATTTTTAAATTTGTATATGAAACACTTTTATTCCGCTTAAAAAATATTCTATGTTAAAAATATCATAAGATTAAAATGCTGGTATTTGAATATTAATGATTTGTTATGAAAAATTAGTCAAAGAAATATCAGAGAATTTTGAAAATGTCACGCGTCTAAGTTTTACAGGAGTGCGGTCATTACATTTCATCGAAAGAATGATTTTTAACTTCGCAATTTCAACTTAAACATGTAATCGCAAAAAATTTACAGATTTTGAATCCAAGACTTTCGAATCGCCAATATAAGAATATTAAACAAAATTTATTTGTTAGTTTTCATTCCCATTTAGTATCCCGCCTAACAATGAACCCCTACCGAGGAAAGTTAATCCATCTCAGGAAAAACTTTGTGTTCACGAACAAAGCCCGGCAACTGAAAAACAATGTTGGGTCAACCCTGCCCTTACCTGAGAAGTAACTAAAAAGTTTGTCATCCACTGTACGAAAGTTCAGAGATATATCACCAGCACACAGCAAGCAAGTAGCTTTTATCTTCGTATTTGAATGCAGCACTAACTGCGTTAGAGTTACTGTGCAGTCGTGACAGCCGTTAGAACGAAGGAACGCAGAAGTAAGCTTAAAAATCCCATCTTTGTCCTAGGAATCGAATGATATCAACCATGGAAAATTAGGTTGAATCTGACTGTTAGCAAAGTAAGGAAGAAATTAAATAAAAGTATTGGAAATAGCCAAATTGGATGAGGTTATAGGCTCCTAACAGCAGATATTTTATGATCTTACTGCTAGACTCTTTTGGTACAATAAGATTTGTGCAAGAAGTGAAGTATGAAGAAGTAAATATAAAGCAACATAACCAGGAACATACAGAAGGCCCTCGATTAGAGCACATTTCTGACTACTGTTCTGGTGTTTTTTTAGAAAAATAAAAATAACCAATTCAGGCGCTGCATAGTTCGAACCTGAAATGGAGGTTTCCAATATTACAGATTTAGATTTTTCAGCGTTTTAGAAGAGAAGTAATTGGATAGCCCTAGATCCGGGTATGCTGCACAGTTTATGGTACAAGTACCTGACGATTGTACATCCTGCGTTGGTAAGGTTTTTTTCAGAATATCATTGAACACCTACATCTGATGCCAAGATTTATGTTCATAGGTACCTTATCGAAAAACAAAAAGGATGTTGCGAAAAATGGGGGGGGGGGATGATAACGTAAACATCGAATCAACTTGCACATTGCATACGCACACTGACAAATCACGCATGAATTCCACATGTCTATTTGAGTAAAATACTCAATAGCAACTGACCCATCTTTTATACATGCACTATGTTAGAAACTATAGAGGAATTAGAAAATTAATGAAGACAGCAAGCCACCATGGTGAGAACCTAAACACATTAGACCAAAATTAAGTGGGTATTAAAGAATGCAATATTTAGCTGAAAAAGAGTGTCCTGTTTCCAGTAACGGAGGGATTCGTCATTGGGTTTCAGGCCAAAGTTACCAGCAGCAGAATCTATTGCAAGCACGTTTTACATGAAGCCATGATGACAGGTGCCGATTATGTGGAGATGCAAACGAACCCATCAAGCATATTATTGATGGTTGATTACATCTTATATTGGGATGATACTATCCAGATGGATCATTATATCAGAACCAAACGTGCCGACGTGTGATGCTTGAGAAAAAAGGCGGAAGTGTCTGTATGATCAACATTTCTTATCCACTCAACCGGAATTCGCATGCAATCTATACCTCCAAGATACATAAGTTTAGCGAGCTAAAGCACGAAGTAAAGTAAATATGGAGAAATGTGAAACATGGATCTATTGATACGATTGTGATTTTAGCTACTGGCAATGTGCATGCAAGATGCAGTGCTGATCTCGAACATCTAGGAGTCGTTTAAGTACTAGCAGGAGTTAGAAAACTCGCTTTACTTTGCACCTTTTACCCCTTTGCATTTAAGGAAACTTTCTAGACCATCAGGAAGTAAAAGATTAAAACCGTATAGAGTGATAAATGATAGCTATAAAAAAGCATCCAGAGGTGAATGCTTTTCAAAGCAGAATCATGCACATTAGATTGCAGATGGTTGGTGGCATTTTTACGACCAAAAACAGCTTTTCATAACCCTATCAAAAAATGTTGAACGGCGCAGCGCTTTCGCGTTTCTTTTTTGGATGCTATATTTTACTTTCCTTACTTTCATTTTTGATGGCTAAACCCGCAAGTAATTACAGTAGAAGGCTGACTAAAGAGCTTAACTTGTAATTTTGGACTACAAAAAGGTGTATTAAAGTGAATTTGAATGAGGAAATTTCTTCGAAATTTATTGTGGCAATAGGCTGCAGACTACAGGCAGACACTTTCGTAAAAGCTATTTATCTCTCTCAGGGAGTCTCAAACTTGGAGCTTTGTTAAAAATGGTCGAAGTCAAATGAATATAAAAAATAGGAAAGATGTGTTTTCTCGTGTTTTAAACGTACATTTTTTTGTTTGAAAAAATCTTTATTTATGAGATCGTTCACTTCTTGAATTTTAGGCATTTGAAGAAATTTTGGGTTCTCAACCCAATGGATCCTTATTACATGTAATTTTCCAATGGCTTTATTAGCTTGACAATATATGTTTTTTTTATTCGTGTCCTTTATAAAATCGACGTTTTGAAAACTGACTTTTCTGTTCTTTGAAGACAAATTCATGACGTAATTAATGTATTAATTGGTCACTCTGTTAGATTGGACCGGAGACTGACATCAAATTTCATGCAAATGATGAGGTTTTTCACAAAGGTGAGGATAAGGTGGCACAAGAACTAACAAAGAAAGTCCGTGTTCTATGTTGGATAATGACTGGACCGAAGAATCACCAGACAAAAGCTAGGCATGTTAAAACCACTTGGGGAAAACGATGTAATGTTCTCCTCTTTATGAGTTCTGAGAAAGGTATGGTAAGAATATTCTTAATAATCTGCTAGTTTGCTTTCTTGTATTCATTTCTATCGGGATCTGGAAAGGGCTGTAAAGGTGATACAATACCAACGTTGTATCTTGTTTTGGGACCCTTTTACCTAATTTTGAAGCCATATAATATCATTGACATAATATTCATTTTTTCGCTGTGTTTGTGGTTGATTATAGTACCCCAGCATCAGATCCGATAATAACTAAAGTTGAGGTATTAAAGTATCCTGTGTCTCAGGAATTGTATTCAAAGGTAAGGGAAGTTCAAACAGTTTATTTTATTGTGAAAAATTTAAATATGTTAAGACCGTGCTTTTTATTAATAATAAAACAGGCCCTAATGCTCTGTCTCATAAAAAACATAAAATTTTACTCGATAAAATCAAGTCTATGATGGCTAAGTGTATTGAACTTCGGAAAAAAATTTTAATATTATATTCTCCTGAAGCGTTTCTGAAGAGAAAGAGAAGATATCCTCCCTGAAAACTGCTATTCACTGCACTCTGTTTTAATAGATTTTGTGAAAGAGATCACAAGCGGAAAATACTTTTCTCAGTGAATGTTTAAGTTTCGAATTACCTGTCCTCTAGATCCTTTAGATTCGGCGCTGTATGGAAAAGTTGTGGTTCATCACCACTCAACAGTTCTCAAGACCCGTAGTGGTTCGGAGAATATGCGCTATCCCCGCACGGGCTTTGAAATATTGAAAATTTGGATGAAGTTATGTTATTTTAATGGGTTGATAAAATTAACTTTCCCGTATGTTCATATAATCAAATAAGTGATATTTTATTATGACATATCATATTAAATTTGATGAAAACTATTTTGGGTAATTTGGGGGGGGGGGGGGCGAATGCTACTGCACGATATGAGAGATCATAAGTATTCATTGTTTAGTAAAATACAACGTTAACTTGTTGAGATCCAACAGTTGACAAGAAAATTTTTCAATTATCCGAACTCTGGTATTAAGAGTTATGTTCACCTTCATTCTTCATCGACGTCGCTTATCCTTCTGATTTGGTTCTTCGTATTGATAGAGGGAATACTTTGCTTCGACTGTAAGTATGCATGGATAAGTCCATCACGGGTTCTAGGGCCACATTTATATTTCCAAGCTTAAAGGACCCTATGTCAATCTAATTGTTGAAACGTTACCAATACTGCAATGAACCAACTATGAAGAAACCATGTACACTAATCGACTCAACAGACTACGTTTTAGTGGAAGTTGAGGTTAGGTTGGTTTGAGGTTGTGAAAGGGTGGGGGGACCGGGCTGGTCATATTAGCCTGGGATATAGAGAGAGAAAGGCAAGCCAAGTAGAGACTAATAGAAGGCGGGATTGTTTAAATTGGATTCATGGCTAGCGGAGCGAGTACCAGCTTGAAAAATAAAAAAAATGTTCAGAGCAACACCCGAAAAACACAGTTTTGTAGAGAAGAATTAGAAAAGTAAGGAGATCGTAGGAAAATGGCGGGAACTGGCTGAATTTAGGAAAGAACTAAGGAAATAGGAAGAGACTAATAAAAAGGTAAAGAAGTTGGAAAGTAGGGTAAAAAAAGAAAGCCCAAACCGTCAGTTTGGAGATGAGAAGTGTTGGAATACAGAGAAAAAAAGGCTGATAAGAATAGAAAAAAATAGAAAAGAAAGAGAAAGCAGATAATAAAGAAACATAGTGATAAATGATATCAGATTAGAGGAGAAAAAGCTGATGGAAGGAGTGAAAGAAGTAGTAAAAAGGATAGATACCAAGTTAGAGACAAAGGAAGTGCTAAGTGTAAGAAGGAAAGTGCGAAGAAGCAAGAAAGTGGTACTAGTGAAACTAAAGAAATGGGAACATAAGATGGAAGTGATGACAAAGAAGAGGGTGTTCTATGGAAGTTAGGAGAGAATAGAGAATGATTTAACATGGGTAGAAAGCATCATGCAGTATAAGGTACGGAAAATAGCAGAAATGGAAAGAAAAAAGAGAAAAAAGCATGTGTTAAATATGGGATAATTCAGATAGAAGGTGTATGATGGGATTGCGACGAGGACAGGTAAGAGTTAGAAAAAATTAGGTGCCTCATATACTGGAACTTTATATTCTCGAAAATTGTTTCTGTTGCACACTCGAAGCATGACATGGTTCTTCTTGACTTCGACGGAGCGACTGAATCACGACTTGCTAGACTGCTACGATGCGAGTGTGGTCCGTGAACGGGGTTACATGGCACGGCTGCATGCTCTGTGGTGCGAGAAACA
>NC_046666.1:113652367-113694005 GCF_010883055.1 Belonocnema kinseyi | reverse complement strand
TGCCGTGCAAAAGTTTTAGGCCACCTCTTTTTATGAATGAATAAATTATCTCAATTTTAATTATACCAAGTCTAAAAAAATTTCTCTTTAAAAGGTTGATTGTTTTCGAAATTCTGTATAAAATGAGCCCAGTGTGAAGCAAATTTTTTACAATTTATACTCATAGGCTCTTGTGAAAACATTATGAGAGATGGAATGCAGTCTTATTTTCTTTTACGTCTAGGAGAAGCCAACGAATGTGGAAAATTAAAATATAGTTTGACGACATGCAGACCATTGAAATTTCAATTGTCTGGAAGTTGTCGAAGTATATTTTAATATTACAATAATATAGTTTCGAATAAATATAATGTTTAATAATGTATAATTTTGGCAATATTTTACTTACACATGATGATCCGTTATTATAAAAACGGTTGAAGAAGGTTTATAGTGGACTTTTAAAAACTCTAAAATTGACTAGATTTATGTAAATAAATAAATTTGTATGAAAATAATATTTGCAGCACTTTTTTCCGCATAATAACTTCATTTTTTCAGATTAGAAAAAAGAAACATAAATTTTGTATGGCTTGTACCCCACATTTTGAAAATTTTCCAAACACGTTTTTCTAGGATACTTTATTGGATGTATTTGTTGTAAACAAGAAGACAGATTTTACATAAA
Source organism: Belonocnema kinseyi (assembly GCF_010883055.1). Lineage (NCBI taxonomy): Eukaryota > Metazoa > Arthropoda > Insecta > Hymenoptera > Cynipidae > Belonocnema > Belonocnema kinseyi. Next base: position 113,693,338 of record NC_046666.1, on the reverse strand, counting down.
ATTGTATAAACAAAACAGTGTTGGTAAAATATAAAAAGATAAAGACGATAGTTATGCATCGGTCACATAGGATATGAATTTTTGTAGAATTTATCAAAAGATTTGTAATCAGCGCGGCCAGCTAGTCCAAATAAACAAAAGCCTTTTCATATGTGAATTGATTTCGGAAATTTACAAACTTGTTTAAGTTTGAACGAGTGAATTAAATTCTAACGCGAGCGACCGAACGAGACCACGTCGGTTCTTCTTCCATAATCCAGAACAAAATAATAATGCACTGCCTTGGAAATTTAAAAACAAATAATGCAGCTCTCATTCTGTTTTTTGTGTGTAAATTTCAGCTTTGTAGACACTCGAGTCACGGTACTCCAAACATTAAGCGCAGGTCCGTCCTCAATAGTGAGAACACATGAGGGGACCCCACTCTAAGGATTATTTACTATCTTCAAATGTCAACTGTTTACATTCTGACAGTTTGTAGTGACAATTTGAATCGTTATTATTAAAATTATTATTAAAATGAATAGAGCGAAGGAAGCGTTGAAAGACATCACAAATTCAATTGTGGATTTAATGAAATCATCAAATGTGACGTGTGCCGAAGAAAGGGGGCTTACTCTGAAAAGTGAGATTTTGCAGGACGAGCGGTTGAAGTCGACTCGATAGACCCGACTTTTAGGAGAGAGGGAAGACTCACGAAATCTTCCCTCTCCACTTATCACTATATTGTCACGGAAGGAGATAGATCGTAGACGCGGCTCACGGACGGGGTATAGATGAGATGCGTAGATGGTATGGTGAGTGGTGGGAGATGTTTCACGGAATCTCGAACTCTCAAACCAAAGCCCTTTTACTCGGGTACCCAACAACTCAATTATTAGCAATAATAACGCTCGGATATTTTTTCGGATGGTTTAATTAAAAAGACCAGCTGAAAAACTATCAAAATGTGTAAAAGCCTTGTTTTCTTTTTTTTTTTTTAAGTAAGCCCCCATTCTTCGGCGCACGTCACAAATGTAGAAATGAGTGGTGGGGGTAAACGGGTTATAGCGGAGGAAAACGTACTCAATAGAGGGAGTTCGCAGTACTGAATTTCACAGTACCGCGACTCGAGTGTATATTCTGCAAGTTTGAAACTTCTTAATTAATTATTGTAATAATAATTGCAAATTTTAAAAAAGGCCAGGTAAAAAAATGAAGAAATCCTAATTTGCGACACGTCATTCGTCATTGATAGTCAAATCTTAGGTCGCATATAGTCACGACTATAGGTTTGTTTAACATAAGGCGCCACACGGCAGGGGAAAAATGGACGAAATTTGCTAGCCGCCACAAATCTTTCCCGATCTGAATGAAATTTTATTAAAAATACAATATATAAATATACGTATAGAAAGGTATAACTTTTTATTCCTTATGTATCAGTCATAACGCATAGCAGTTAATAATTCCTAACCTAAAATTGAACTATTTTAATGCAAACAACATGCCACAAACCGCAAGCCCACAAGCTCAAAACCCACAACACCCAACCCCACATATCCCAAACGTAAACATTCCAAGCCCACAATTTTTAAGCCCATAAATATCATGGCTACAAAACCCAATTCTTAAAAACCTAATTTCACAAAATCCCAAGCCTAAAAACCCTATCCCACAAAACGTAATTTCACAATTTGCAAGCCCATAAACTCCAAGCTCACAAAACCCAATCCCACATATCCCAATCCCACATATTCCAAATCTAAATGTATTAACCCCACAACTACCAAGCCCACAAAATCCCAAGCCTACAAAAGCCTGCAATTCCCGAGCTCATATATCCATAGCCCACAAACTCTAAGCCCACAAAACCCAGCCCCACATATTCGAAGTCCACTAATTCCTGGTACACAAAATCCAAGCTCACTAAACACAGACCAACATATCCCAAGCCCACAACCTAATTTTGAGTAATTGTTAATATCGAATAATTTGTTACAAAGATAGAATAAACTTATTTGATGTCTTTTTTTTTATCAAAGCAGGGGGGAAACGCTTTCATAGACATAAGGTAGTCATGCGAGACTGATATCCTGTGTGTGGTATTCATTGTATACCCACTGAAACCCTAACCTGTTTTTACACTTTGCTGTTGTAACAGACATAATATTATTTTAGGATAACTTTAACTCGCTTCGGCAGTTCGTCGTGTTTTTGTTCTTCAGTTTCTGTTAAGCGACTTATGCATGGATGTGATAAAATTACTATGTACTGCATAACATTGCAATTATTTAATTCTTTTTTACTTATTCTGCTGTGAGAAGCGCGAGCTTGTCGAAATATTCGGTTGCTCGATTCTTTTGCTTCTTCTGAAAACCAACTCACAGACGCATAAAAATGTTCCATTATATAACAACCATGTAAAAGTACTTTAATCACTATAGGTGGCATTTTGCACCATAGGTATTTGGCAACACATAATTTAGCTGTTTCATGACAATATATTTTTAATTTATCAACACGAATTTCTTTTTTCTGTGAAAAAAGTTGCAGGACTTATGTAAACATACTATTATTTCTTCATCTATTTACGTAATTTTTTATACTTTATCTGCATGACTAGAAAAATCTCTACTAACAATCCCAGTATTTGTTGTTCTTACACCTTGTTTCTACTAAAATATATGTAAGATTTGTTTAAAAATGTAGCATGATTGATAGATAAGTAGGCAACTACTTGATAGGTAAAAATTCTTCTATTTGCTGCAATATTTGTGGAGTTGTTCCTAAGTATGTAAATGTTATAGCAATGCTGCTATTTCTTCCATGCAAAACTGAATTTTAAAAATTTGTATTCCCTATTTTACATAGGTAGATTAAATGTATGGATTAGGTATTACATATTTATTACAACATGGATTTTAAAGAAGGATCAGCATCTTTTGTAAGTAAACAGTTAAAATGGAGAGATAAAATATGTAAAAGATGTCAAGGAAACAATTACATTTAACAATTGACGTAGTAAAGAAGGTGCAGGAACATTAAATAATGGGAATGTTAGTCGCGGTTTTGTTATTCATGCGGACAAAGTATAAAGAATTACGGAAGTAGATGAGGAAATGATAGTACGATTACATACAGTTCTGCAAGTTATTTCACAGAAACCAGAATTTCGTGTTGAAATTAGTTCTAGGGTTTTAGTGGGAATACAATAAAGGATCACTTTCTTGTGAATGAAACTTGGAATTGAGAGTCCCACACAAGGGATGTGAGTCTCGCATTAATACCTATTGTGCATAAAGCATTTTCAGCCGTTCGAATAAAAAAATACATTGAAGAAGTTTTTTATTCCTTTGGAACAAATATTGGATTTTGTGTGCTTAGGATATGTGGGATTTGGTTTTGTGGGCTTGGGATATGTGAGTTTAGAATTGGGAAATTAGGTTTTGTGGGATAGGTTTTTGTGGAATTGAAATTTGTGGGCTTGGGATAAGTGTGATTGGGTTATGGCTTGGGATATGTGTGCTTGCGAATTGTGGAATCAGGTTTTGTGGGGTAAGATTTTGTAGACTTGACCTTTTGTAGATTTAGGTTTTGTAGGTTTAGGATTTGTAGGTTTGTGATTGGTGGGCTTGGGATTTGTGGGTGAGGGATTGGTTTTCTTGGGATATTTAGTTTTGGGATATGTAGGGTTCGGTTTTGTGGACTTTGAGTTTGAGGTATGCTGTTAGCATTAAAGTAGTTTAGCTTAAGCTCAGTCATTATTAACTGTTGTGCATCATGGCAGATGCATAAGGAATAAAAAGATATACCGTTCTACATGTATATTAACAAAATAATTTTTCTTTTTTCTCTGCATGCGTACGTTGAAGAGGACAGCCTTCTGAGTAATAAAATAAATTCTTATTCGGATCGATAAAGATTTGCGGCGGCTAGAGAATATGTGGTTAAACAAACTACCGAACAACAAAAGGGAATTTTATCCTGATGAAGGGCCCAGGGATCTCCTCGTCCTCAGTGTTAAAATGAAGTTGGCCTTGCAAAGTCTATAGGGTGAAAGAAGTGTTTTGATAATTAGTCCAAATTGATTTTTTTAGAAAATAAATAACAAAAGCATATTTCTTAATTATATAAGTTATTGGAGATTGTTCGCTTCTGTCATTTTTAAGTATCGTGATCGCGGGTGATCTAGGAGCGTATACGGTTATTTAGCACCCTACTCGTCTAATTTCACTGTCGGATCATTTTATAGTTTGAATCTCAAACATTATGGTCCTTCGAGCAAGATCGCGATAGTGAAAACAAAAACAAAAGTGCGTGCAAAAGTGAAAAAGTTGCAGTTAAGTGAAAAAGACTACGTATCAGGACGTCGTTTTCAATTCAAACTAGGATATTTTCAATTTGAATCGCTTCATTCACTAAAGCAGCAGGTAGAGGCTGGACAATGGTGTGACGTCAGAAAGAGGGACAGAGGTAAGAGCACGGCGCGTCCGGGAGTGACTGGCGGACAGGAGAGAGCGGGGGCGGCTATGGGCCCTGACTCACACAAACAGGATCATTAAGTGGTTGCAAACGACTTCCAATATTGACCATACTATGAACATTATCCATCCTTTTTCATTCAAACGTCCCTCACTCCTTGTTTAAGATACTATGGAGAGCCATAGAATATACTTTTTTTTTTAATTTGACAAGTCGCACTTTGCTTTTCTTTAAAAATGGCAACAGTAGAGAGTGCCATTGAGGTACAGGGGGTACTTTTGAAATGATTTGTAATGCGCCCACAAATCTTAGAAAACTCGGTAAGGACAATATTAATAAAAATCAAGTTCTTTCAGGTTTAACTGTACTCGAGAAAAATTGGAATAAGTTTACGAAGAATAACGATCAGCTTTTGGTAGTTCGTAAACTCCATAAGGATAAGCCATATTTTCGGGAGAACCAATTTACAGTTTGTGAGGAAAAATACTTAGGGGCAAAGTCCTACATGATGGACTTTTTAGACAGTTTCGCAGCTGCTACTGAACAAAACGATACCGTAGTACCTGCGGTTACTCAGAGACAAAAGACTTTTCCACGGTTGGAACTACCCAAGTTCTCGGGAGTTTATATGAAATGGTCAGCTTTCAGTGATATATTTGATTGCATGTTGAGAAGGGATACGAAAATCCCAAGCGTACAAAAGATTCACTACCTGAAACTGAGTGTGAGTGGGGAACCCGCTCAATTGATAGCCAGCATCCCGACTAGTGAGGTTAATTTCTAAAGGGCGTGACAGACCCTAGTCAAGAGATGACAACGCTCGACTATTAGTTAACAGCTATTTGACTAAGCTCTTTTCATTAAAGTCGATGCGTAGTGAAAGCTCAACTGAACTCCGTTCCTTACTCAATGATATTTGTGAGGTCATCGGCGCTTTAACTTCCTTGAATCGACCTACGGATGAATAGGACTATCTAATTGTCTTTATGACAGCTCAGCGGTTGAATGCAACCACTCGAAATATCTGGGAGGACCAACTGGGACCTTCAGATAACCAGCCTAGTTTTGAATCACTTAACAAATTTCTGACAGGCAAGATCAGCACGTTGGAAGCCGTGGAAAACATGGTTGCAACTTCAATTGGTTCATCTTCTAGTAAGGACAGTAGTCGCTTCCAAAAGGGTAAGAGTGGTGTTGCGACGACTCACACTCACAATGCTACAATAAGAGAACTGTTGTGCTCCCTATGTACAGGTAAGCATCCTGTAATTTTTTGTCCAGATTTCCGAAGCAAAGATGTCAAGCAGAGGAAAGAAATTGTAAGAAAGCACACTCTGTGTTACAACTGTCTAGGGAAGCACATAGTGCACGGTTGTCTCTCTGTGAAGCGGTGTCAGGCCTGCAATGGAAGGTACCATACGATGCTGCAACTAGCCCCCCGCCCCCCCCCACTCAGATAATAGATCCTAACCTGGTTCCTCATAAACTGCCTCCCTTCCATTTCAACCTATCAACTCTTCCACTCCTGAGCCCCCTCAGTAAACCTTTTTATAATTGTTTGCCTAACTCTACAGATTCTGCTAATGCTCACCACACACAAAAATCCATGTGACGAGAGGGACCTGTCCTACTGGCTACTGCTCTCGTCGACACTGAAGCTTCAGATCGAAGTCGACATCGAACTCGGATACTACTGGAATAAGGGGCTGAGGCATCTTTCATATTGAAGTCACTTGTCCAGAGATTAAGACTGACCAGAGAACACGCTATTATCTCGGTGCTCAGTGTAGGGAATCTAAAAACAAGACTAACCCGAGGACTGGTCCAAATAAAGGTTGGCTCTCGAATCAATCCTCAAACTACTTTTGTAGTAAGAGCAATCATTTTATCTAGACTAACTTCATATGTACCTCCTGATGGTATCCATAAAGGGGATTGGGAACATCGCAAGGGTTTAGAATTGGCAGACCCTTTTTTGCAAACAGGTGGAATTATGGAACTGATTCTAGGAGCAGAGGTCTACTCCTATGTTATTGAAGAGGGACTAAGAAAAGGTAGTTTAGGAACTACAACCGCTCAACAAACTTCGTTAGTTTGGATTCTTTCAAGACTTTTATCAGGGGAGTTTTCTCTTCTAGTCATTCTCTTGTCGGATTACAAACTGCGGTAGATTATGAACTACCTAATTTATTACAGAGATTTGTAGTCCAGAAGGACGTGCCTTCGACAATTTCGGAATATAGTTCAGCCGAAGAGGAGTGTGAGCAGCTTTTTTCCTCTATTCACCTACGTAGTCATGATGGAGGCTACATCGTGCACTTACCTCTAAAGGATCGCTCTCTTAATCTTGGAGATTCAAGAGCAGTAGCTTACCGGGCTCTCGTCCAGATTGAAAGACGTTTCCGGCGGGATACTGACTTATACAAGAAATACGCTGATGTTATCAAGGAGTACGCAGCGGATGTCATTCTAAGATGGAGGATGTATCCAGTCGTCTTCACCGCGGACATCGAGAAGATGTTTTGGCGGATTTGGATCCATCCAGATGATGAAAAGTTCCAAAAAATTCTTTAGAAAGATATTCCTGATCAGGAGGTTCGAGTATACTATCTAAAGACTGTCACTTTTGGTTTTGCTTCTTCGCCGTATCCATCGATACGTACGCTGCTTCAGTTAGCGGAGGATGAGGTTGGCAATTACCTCCTTGTTACTGAAATTCTAAAGAGGGAAAAATGTATGTGAATGATGTTCTCTCTGGGGCTGATAATGTCGACATAGCTCAAGAAAAGCGCATAGAGGTGGACCTGTTATTACGAACAGGAGGTTTTATTTTTAAAAAATGTGTTTCAAACGTGGAGGAGGTTTTGCAAGTTGTACCCGTTAAACATCGAGACAATGCAACATCCTTTCTGCTAAACCAAGATCCATCTTTTCGTGCTCGTAGCATTTTATGGCAACCGTTTCCTGATTCCTAACGATTTCAGTTTAATTCATTGTCGGAGATGGAGTCAGATCACGAAACGAACAGTGTTTTCGGAGATATCTCGCATATTTGATCCAATGGGATGGGTAGCACCAGTCATCGTCAATGCCAAGATCTTTATGCAAAGCCTGTGGGTTCTTAAGGTAGGTTGGTATGATATAATTCCGGCTGAATGCGTTGCCAATTAGACAACGTTCAGAAACCAGTTATCGGATCTTTCCACTCTAAACGTCGCACGTTGGTTAGGTTCTACATCTTCTTCTTACTGTAAACTTCACGGATTCGGAGATGCCTCAGAAAAGTAATAGGTGCCGTGGTATACCTTCGTATTACACCACCTTCGAGAACTCGTGTGACACTCGCGACAGCCAAGACGAAAGTTGCGCGGTTGAAGGAGACCTCAATTCCTAGACTCGAATTGTGTGCCAGTGTCTCACTGGTAAGGTTAATATCAAATGTACGATCGGTCTTGAATCTCTCTGGCTCAACCCCGATATATCTTTGGTCCGATTCGGAAAACACTTTGGATCGTATTCGAGGTAATCCTCTACGATGGAAGACCTATATTACTACTAGGGCCGAGATTCAGCACACGTTACCGGAGGCAGCCTGGCACCATGTTCCTGGAGTAGATAATCCTGCGGGTTGCGCATCGAGAGGCATCACAATCGCTAGACTGGAGCATAATTTGCTTTGTTAGCAAGGACCTGTTTGTTTGGCTAAACCCGACATTTTTTGGCTAAAATTGGCACTACAAAGGTGATCGGCCACATTCAACAAGAAGCCTTTTATGAGGATGTTATCAAGGTACGAAGAGAATTACCTGTTTCGAAATCAAGTCCATTATGGAACCTATCACCTTTTTTGGACTTACGGCTGTGAAGCGCGTGTTGTCTCGATGTTTCACCTGCGCGAGATATCGAGCAAACCCTTGTAATCAGGTTATGAGTCCTCTACCATTTTTCAGAGTCACCCCACCATTTCGGCCATTTTCAGCGGATGGACTGGATTACGCAGGTCCTATTTGGATACGCCCTGTTCAATTTATGCATTATATTTTTTTGAATGATCGATATTTCTGAAACTGTAGAAACACTTCTAAATAAAAAAAAATAAATAAAAAATGAAAAATTGTCATCATAAAAGTCTTCCATTCAATTTTTCGTCAATATTGCACCCTTATGTTAATAACAAACTGCAATAACTAACTAGAAATAATTTTTTATGATATTGTAAGGAATTTTATTTATTATATATTCTGGGTTGAGACCGTCACAGCCGCTGACGCTTGGGCGATCCCGTTGCGTCCCTTTATAAATCTTAAGCGTGGCCCCAAAGTCCTCTTCATAGTGAGACCTGAAGCCCTATCTTATGTCTGTGGTACCGGAGGTGTCCATGTCCTATAAACATTTCTGTTAAAATTTTGACTTCCTTCCTCCCGAGCTTAAGAATTGCTTTCGCTCGATGAGGTTTAGCTTTGAGCCCAAGAGTGTTTTAGTCTGTAGCGAAAGACCGCATTTCACTCATTTTGATGTTCCTCGATCAGCCAACTGTTAATATCTTCAGTGACCGACCTACTGGAAATGCCTACAAGTGGCTCGGATCCAGTAAAATTTTCCTTTGATGCTAGCTTTGCTAACCTGTCGGATATTTCATTGCCGCTGATGCCACTGTGTCCAGGGATCCAGAGCAGAGTAACTCGGTTTTCTGTCGCTAGCTCATTCAGTCCCTCAAAGCACGCCCATATTAGCAGCGACGTAGTCGCTGTTCCGTTTAGAGCCATGATAGCAGCCCTGCTATCCGAGCAGATACGGATGTTTCTTTTCCCGCCGTACTCCATTGCCTTATAGGCGCGCTGGAGTAAGTCCATTATCTCAGATTGCAGAACTGTTGCGCAGGACCTCATCGCTATTGTGAAGCCCATTCCGTTCCTTCTACGGTATACACCTGCTCCAGCGTTCTCTTTGTTACTGCAGCCATCTGTAATCCATTTGTTTCCATCACTGGGTAGGTGTGCCTAACCATTAAACCATTCCTCTTTTGTGGATAGTCTAACCCGGTATTTCATGTTGAATTGGTAGTGGCAAGTGGACATTTTGTCCCTGAGCATACTCAGTGTCGGCCTCTTCGTGATGTCGATTGGTATCCACATAACTTTCGAGATGCTGTCATCGTTTACCATATTTAGCTTTTCCCTATGGCTCTTCTACAGAGCCAAGGAGTCTGCACTAGCTTATTTCACTTGTTTTTCACGTGCTCGTTCCATGACAGCTTATTATCCAGGATGACTCCTAGATATTTGGCTTACCCTTTGATTTCGAGTTTTTGTCCTCCCAATTTCAATGTTTCCGTGGTTCCCCAATTGTACCTTCCGGTGAACACAACTACATCCGTCTTACTCGGATTGACTGATAGTGCAGTCCCCTTACACCATGAATCAACTATTCTTAGTGCTTGCTGCATTATTCCGAAGAGCGCAATCAGATGCTGACCACGCACAATAACCAGTATATCGTCCGCGTAGCCTATGACGTGGAAGCACTGACTCGTGAGTAGATGAAGCAATTCATCCACTACCAGGCATCACATCAAGGGTGATAGAACACCCCCCTGTGGACATCCCGAGTCAAGGGTTCCATATAAAGTGGTGTCACCCTTGGTCGTGGTTAGATTCCTATTGGCCAACATGTGGCAGGTCCATTCCACGACTGAAATAGGCACCCCGTGTGCGATCATGGCTGCCCTGATTACCTCTCCAGAGGTGTAGTTAAAGGCTTCTTCGATGTGCATGAAGGTTCCAATCGCTAGACCTTTCTGCTTCAGTTGTCCTTTAAGTTGGTCAACTGCAGTGCTCAGGGTGGTCTCAGTCGAATGACCAGTTCTATAGACGTGTTGTTGCTTGTCTGACCCACGTCAGACTAGCCCTAGCAAGTCTCACCAAAGGCTCACCTGACCCTGGCTGCGGTCACAATCTCGTTGGCTAGCCGTCGTTTCGGGCCCAGTTGGGCCACATGCGACTTTGATAGTCTCAGAGGTGCCGTGTCCCCATCTCCTGACTTTTTGAAGCCCGGAAAATGTGCCTTGATCAGGTGAGCCGAGGTATCCCCGTCCGACGTTGAGTCTCCCCCGCCAGGCAATTTTAGAGTACGGAGAATAGCAATCGGATTTCTAGAAAGCAGCTTGTCCAGTCTGGCTGCCTCTGCTCCTTTCTCGATATCAGTGTAAAAGTTGGTTCAGCTTTCATGCTTTGCCTTGCGTATTGCACTCCTATACTTATCCCTCATCAATGTGGATGCAGTCCACAGTTCTTTCGTTTTTCCAGGACTGGCACGTTTGAACCTTCCTCTGGTTTGCTTGCAAAGCTCTTCGAGTTTCGCATTCCACCAGTGTCTCTCCAGACTTTCGGACTTTGGAAGACCGAAAATTACTTTCATAAATGGATTTGATGGCTTCCGTGAAAAACTCTGCCGCCATCTCTAGGGTATCCACTTCTCTAATTTCTGACCCATTCAGGGCCGGTGGGTACAGCGGATTCCAACACGAACTCTACAAATGAGTGATCTGAGAGAGTGGGTTCATCTGAGACTCTCCACTTCTTGATGTTATCTGTAAAACTACCGGTACAGAGAGTGATGTCAATGACTTCCTCCCTGAACGAATTACGAAACGTCGAGGTGTTCCCCGTATTAAGAATATCTAAATCAGTAGTAATTAGGTATTCCAATAGGTCTTTACCTCTTGAGTTGATGTCCGTGCAACCCCACACGGTATGGTGGGAATTAGCATCGTACCCCAACAGAAGAGCAAGACCCCTTAATTTGCAATATTCCACCAGTGCACGTTCCTCCACTGGTGGATTGGTATCGCTGTCATATGGAAAGTAAGCCGATCCCATGACAATCCTTCCGGGATTGTATCCCGCAAGTATGGATCCCGCAAGTATGGATGCCCTTGGATTGGCAGCCTTAGGGTCCATGTAACAAAAACCAGCCCCCCCCCCCCGCCAAGCCCCTGATGGTATCTTGAATTATCCAGTGTTCTTGGATTAATGAGATACCTGTGTGCCTCACAGCCATGCCCCTCTGCAAAACTGCAGAGGCGCCTTTCCTATGACGCAAGTTAATCTAGGTAATGGTTAGACCGGGAGTAGTCATTTAGGTCTAATCCCGATCTTCCTGTTCACCGACAGGCCTCTCCCGCCCCTGGCAGGCCACTTTAAAGTTGATATGATCATAAAGGTAGAAGGGCCTATTATTGAGGGCTGCCAGGGCTCTCGCCTGTGACTCAGAAATTCGCACAACTAGGAGATGTTTAAATTCTCCAGCTGTGTCCTCTTCCTGAGGCCTATCGTGCCTGACACACCTCCAGGACGCTGTCTTACGTGACGGGTTGAATTTCTCCAGCCGACCGAGAACCACCTGCGGGTCCGTCAGTTTACCTGGGAACCACGCCGTAGCCTTAATCATCTTCTGGAGCAACTCAAACCCACCCACCTTAAGATATGCGCCTTCCCAAGGACTTGTCTCGGCCAAAAACTTGTGTAGCCAAGCTTTGGCCTCTGGGTCCGCTGCCACAAATACAAACACCCCTCCTCTACAGAAATAGGTCCTGAATTTAGACCATTGCCCTGGGGCCACTCTCGAGCACCCTTCAAGTAGCCTCCCCGAGAAGCTCTTGCTGCTCTGCGGTGAGCAGAGAGTCCGGGTAACTCGTATCCGTCACCACCACAGTCAGAGGTTCAGTCCTCTGAGCGACTGTCAGTCCAACCCCCAACGACTCCGTGATCGTTGGCTGCTGGACCGCCTTGTGCCTCTTCAAAGGCTTGCTCCCCTCCCCGGCAGGGTGCCCTCTGAGCCCCTTCCTCGCTTTTGAGCTTCAGTGCTGGTCATCGGCGTTGTGGTTGTCGATGTACCAGGTACTACAGCTGCTTTACTAGCCCGCTGCGCTTGCCTCCACAGCCTCCTTTTTAGGGAACCGCTGATGCGTTTCTTTTTATCGGGGGACTGATTGGCCACTCCTCTTTGTATAGCCCCACTCAGAGGGACCGTCACACCCTCAGCTCCCGAAAGAGCTGGGGGCACAGCCGCCGTCTGAGTAAGGCTTGCCGGAGAGACAGGTCGGGGTGATTGGGTTATGCTAGACCCGTTAGGACCCATCCCCTTTCCCATCTAGGCCAACCACCTTCCTCCCTTTCGAATTATTGCGTGTTCCATTTGGTTCCCACGTCCGGTGTTTCCGAGAGGCCGTTAGGAAACCTTTGTCATCCCTAGGTGCCAAAGAGCCATGGGCACGATCACTCTACACCAATGGCTCAGGGGGGTGGTCACATTGAGCGATAAACTCAATGAATACCTGTTCGCAGGCCACAATACCAACGGAGGGCTGTTTCTTGCTCGCTGTGCGGGCCGTAGGTCATTCCCGTGCCGATTCCAGAAATTGGAGATCGGTCCGGGAGAGACCTCGACCCAGGGATCCAGAAAGCCCTTGTTAGTTAAACTCTTTTACCCTTATATCATACTACAATCATGCATACCAGGAGAGCCCGTCTATAGGGGTCCTTTCATCCATATCCATACTTATGTAGGCCGAGGTCCGTTTCAGCCCTATGTCCCACACGCTTAAGCCTCTTCACCAACTACAAGGTCTTACAGCCTCTAGGGGAGGATTGTAAGGAAAAGAATGAACGAGTCATTTTTTTCATGATTCTGAATGATTATACAGCTCCACAAAAAAAATTTGCCAGCCCCACAAACCAGAATGGGCTTACACTACGGTTTTAAGGTTGCTGAATCCGAAACTGGAGCCGGTTTGGCCGCAACACGTCACATTTCCTCCCTAACCTCAAAAAACAGGAAACACCGCTGATTTCAGGTGAAACATGATTCCCGTCTATGAAAAGTTGTCATGTTTTATGTTTTCGAGGTCTCTGAGTACGATCCCAGGGTCGTTGTGGTTCTATGACGGCACACTACACCCTTAACAAAAAAAAAGTCAAATTGGTAATTTTCTGTAAAACATGCAGTGTAAAACATGCTACGCTACGCAGTTGCTGCGACGCTTCTTTGTGTAGAATCTTACCTTTTATTTATTTTCTCATTAACAACTAACGTTCTCAAGATAAAACTTTAAGCGCTTGTGGAGCACATGTATGGCTTCTTATGAAAAAAATTTAAAAAACTGAAGGACACGTATTTTCAAAAACGCGAGTTTAGTTTTTTGTCTTAAAAAAATATCGAATTTTGTTTATTCTAAACATCATTTTTGTAATTTAAAGTACCTGTCAAATCGAGCAATTTCACAGCTTACAAAGTCAAATGGTTAAATATAACCGAAGACATGGAATATTACAAAAAAAGTTACAAGAAATTTCGAACTGCTATATCTCCGCCATTTTTCCTAATATTTCAAAATCACTTGAGGAAATTTTTTTCACTAATATATAACTGTATATGTTGAGCTAAGCCAAGTCCCATTCCATGATGAAAATTCTTGTTATCACTTGACGTGGACTCCACCCTCTTCAATATCCAACAAAAGTCGGACGTTAAGTTTATATACCACCTTCCTTGGTAGGAATTTAATACATGTAACTTCAAGCTCACATTGCAACTCATTTCATCGAAGTTCTATATCATATTTCTCACAATTCTTTTGTAATTAGCACTCTTGTGGTTCCCTAGAAAGTTCTCAACAACTTTCTTGAGGCTTAGCTAAGTTGCTTTTCGCACTTTGTTCATAATTGTGACGAAATTCTGATCCCTATACATTTTCCGGATTTGAGGTCCATCAAATATTTTTGCTTTTAGTTTTGCATCCGATAGTTCTGGGAATCCCATAAGTATAGAATACATATGTGTTTACTTTCAAACTTTTCTTATATCGTGACAGTAAACTAATGAAGGTTCTTTTTCTTTTGTGAAATATTTCCTGCAATCTCTATTCCTACCGTCAGTTGCTTTTACATTATTTACCATAAAGTTTTTCTGTTTGAGTATAGAAACCAAGAGCTCACTTCTTTAGCGTCTTCTTGAATCTATAAACTTTCCAGAGAAAAAATACATCCAATTCCATCGTTCTTGCAGAAATAGCAATTCTCTTAACGAGTGGCTTCTGTCCATAAGGTTGGACTTTTTAATTTTAGATCTTCAATGTTTATACTTTTATGCCAACGAGTCAATTGTAATATACAATAATTGCATATTTTATGTGGCACCCTTACTTTATCCTGATGAGCAATTTTTAGATCATAGAAATCTTCGTAAATCGTTCTGATCTGCTCACAAATTGTCTTAAGGGGATTTATTAGAATTGGTACCTCGGCGGCGACAGAGCCGGTTTTTGGATACAATGTTTATATTTTGTTTAACAATAAAATGGGAGAGAACAATGGAGAACAATTGCACTGACACTCAGTGTAGCCGTAGGCACTCTTCATCGATCGGTTAATTTTTACAGTAATTATGGAAACATTGAAATATATACAAAAGTGTACCCTTTGCGGGAAACTTGAATCTACTGTATGTAGATGTATGTGTATGTGTTTTTGTATGGATATGTGTAAATATACAAAGGTGTGAAAATCTGCAATTAAACATTGCTTTTACATGTTTGACAAATATCAATTGTAATAATTTTGTCCATTTATATTTGAATAGAATATTTGCCAGTAATATCTTGAACCTCAATTTTTGTTTTAATTAAATACGTATATTTATTAAGGCTTATTATTCGCAGTTGTTTAATAAGACTTCCTAATCAGTACTATTAAAAAGAATACTGATTATTCAGATTGAGGGAGTAGTAAAAAGAAAATTAATAAACTACAATTGTGCCCTCCCAGAAGATGTGCAAGTTTTTTATTAATCACTGTTTTGTCTGATTCGAAGTTTTTGATTCCTTCGTAAAAAACAGCATTAAATATAACAGAATAAAACATTGGACTGGGAAACTCGCTGTAAATATTAACCGATTTTCATGAATTTTTTTCACAATTTCTTCAAATTATGCCAATAAAATAATTATGCTAATTAAAACTGAATCAAACTATAACTTCCTTAGTTCAGTCGATGAATCAGTCGATGACTCGAGTGCCTCGAGAATCCACATACGGCTACACTGAGTGTCACTGCAATTTTTCTCCACTGTTCTCGCCCATTTTATTGTTAAACAAAATATAAACATTGTATCCAAAAACCGGCTCTGTCGCCGCCGATGTACCACTATTTAGATGACGCATGCGAGGTATCAGACAAAAATATTCAAAATTGCGGCAAAAATCTTACATTATTTGTTACAATTCTAATAAATTCCCTTAGGAGTTTGTGGTGGATAGAATTTACTGCATACATAGCGAATTGAATCAGGGTCGTTTTTACAGTGGTTTTTTGAGATGTTAACTTCAAGATGAACTTGTGATTTAGTACCTTTAGATTGTCGAGTGAAGGTTTTTTTGGTTTTATTAATAAATTCCATTAGTATATGATAGACGCACAAATTAGGGTTCCTGGACCGATCGCAGGTAAGTCTGCCATCCTGGGTGCCTCATACCTCCCCAGGGTTAAGTATGAGGGCTTTCCAAATTTGACGAAGACAAAGTCAACTCGGCGCCGGACACACTACGGCTTCATCCTCAAAGTCTAATGCCCTCTTGCAAGGCAGTACGCTCCTACTGGCTTGGTTAATCCAACAAATAATGATACGAATTACTACACGTGCCCTCTTAGAGCTGTTGTCATCGTTCACAGTATCTGTGGGAGTAGCAGAATTTCGTCGCTTATTCAAGCCACAAGATAATTCTGAGAGAAAGTCTCGTTTAGCATTATAAAAATAGCAAAGCTGCTTGCATCACTCGATATCACTGTGGAATCAAACATATAATTATGCAATGCAAGAACGTGCGAAATGCTGGTTCGCACTGTTGTTATCTGCGTAATGCTGTTAAAGGCATGAACTGATTTTCTACTAGCTTTCGGTTCCCGCTAAACGAGATATGGTACCGAAACGACTTAGGCTTTGTACTTAGTGAACTAGAAAACATAGAATATGGTTTCAGCGATTTTCCATGTTTTTTTAGGTTAGGGACGAAATGTGCTTTTCTATGAAATATGACGGGTATTAATGTGCTATTGCCATTAATTAGATACTCGATACATTTCATGATTTCTGATTTCTTATATTCTGAATCACAATTTAAATCTATTTACCGATTATTTCATTAATAATTAATTTTAAGTCTGTATCTCGCGACCGCGATCTTTGACGCCATTTTTTAAGAGTTCAGCAAACTTGCACTTGATTAAAAGCATTTATGTCATTATATATACAGGGATGCCTAACATCATTAAATAACGTTAACCATTTAAGTATATAAGTTTCCTTTTCGCTCAAAGGAATTAAAAAGTATAAGTAGGATGTCATTTTATTTCTTCAAATTCTTGTATGTCAATGAAATGATTCTGCTCTAATTCAGAATTATTCCGCACTACTTCCGAGTAACGTTTTAATTTCGTCTGAATTCACTCTTGTAATCACATAATTCTGGATGCTTGGTACAGGTCGGTCTGTATTTAAACATTGTAATTTTTATTATGTTCCAGATGACAGTTTGCCAACAGTTGTACTTCCAGTAAAAGAAGGCAGGGATCACCTTTGGTCCAAAACTAAAGAAGCCTTTAAATATGCATATGAAAACTACAAGGATGACATTGATTGGTTCATGAAGGCTGATGATGACACGTGAGTTCTTTTATATTAAGTCGTACCATAATAGAGGTATCGGAATATACAATTTCAAGCTTTGCGAAAAATGACGGAAAACAAACATAATGTTGCTTTCATATAACAGTGCAAAACAATTTCGAAATTTCAAAAAGTGCTTCCCTAGTTTTCTAATTATCTAGTAATGAAAATTTCCATTTTATTATTTTTTTACCTGATTGACTGGTTTTATGCTACTTACCCTTCTAATAAAAATAAGGGTTTCTTCCATCATAAAATCTCTAAGCAACTGTAATGGCCCTGATAACTGATTCAATATTGGAGGAATATTTTATCCAAGCCATTCAATATTGATGCGAAGTTTGAGTACAAATTCAGAGGAAATTGTTCTTGCCACTTTTCATAATATTCGCCGGTATTTTGACGCACTTAAGGGCATGTGATACTTACAGTTTCCCCGGCTAAATAAAAATTTTATGCATATGCATTATTTTGAGGTTACGTCGTTTTTCATCTCTGCCTTTCTGATAATCTGGAAATTCTATATGAAATAAACTTTTTTGATTGCCTGCAAACAAGGTTAGTTCCGGAAGATTAGTTACTATGTTTATTTGTAAGTCCAAAATTTTCGGCCAAAAATATTGTGCAATTTCGAAGTAACGCTCGGGTGAATTGTAACACACGTAATCTCGAAATATACACGTACTTTGTTAGCCATGTCAAAAATTTGTTGATAAAAAAAACACACAAAAAATGTGTGTGGGGACGTCCGTTAGCATGTTCGCTATCATTTCCCAGATTTTGAAGGCAAAATATTTCTTATCCTAGGAAAAAAGCCGGGGGAATCTAAAACTGGTAAAATCGACAATTTTCTAAGTATCACATGCCCTTAAGTTTTCATATACTGCAGAAGCGCACTGATTTACCCAGACTCATCAAAAATTGTATAGTTAAATTTAAAAAATGTAAAAAAATGTAATACGTCCTGAAAAAAATCTCAGGCCAGGCTTTACCGCTCCTATACCAAACAATATTCTAGGGACCGTCCTTATCTACTGACCTCTAGAAAAATGCACGAGCGTCTTTACCTTTTGAACTTTAGCCATAAACTTTTAAATGTATGGCGATGTTGAAGACGCGATGCTAGAGAAGAAGCTAATTTTTTATTTGAACGCTATTCTGCTTTTTTCTCCTTCATCATCTTAAGCTTGTTTCCATTAAACTGTCCTGATTATTTGAAAGTTCGGATAGTAAACGTGAGTTTATTGACAAATTTTTTATATAATTAATACGCAGGGTTGCATTTGTTTTTATTTTAAATCTAAATATATTTGATACATTGTCATTTTAAATCGGAGGTTTTTCTTTAACTTTTAAAAAATAAAGCCACAGCGAAACTCTTAACGACTTTACACTTTATTTGGCGATGAAGACCTCGTTGAGCACACAAAGTTGTGATTTTTGTATAGGAAGAGAATCCAAATTTGTATTTCCAAAGGCTAGTTAATCCTAGACGGATCCCCTGGTCTTTTTTTACCTTCAACGGGTCCTGAGGGTGTCAGATATTCCCCATTTGGATTCGTTGTGCACAATTTTTCCCTTCAATCGGAATGGTATGTTAATATACACCATTCTGTTATTTTCTTTAATCTCGAAGAAAATGATGTATATAACATTTCATTTTAATAAAGTTAAGGTGTTGAAAAAGATGTTTAAACAAGTAAAAATCGCGAAAAATCCTGAAATTGACATTTTTTGGCCAAATTTATGTAATTTCTCCTTTAACGAATGAATTTTGAAATTTCTAACGGAATTTCGAAGGGGACGAATTGAACTTTAAAGTGGTGTAGGTTATGATTACGTTCTTTCCAAAAAGCATATTTATTTTCTTATTATTAAAAATAATTTGAATGTATAATAGGTAAATCTCTTTGTTTTTGGATGAAAAATGAGATGGTTTCATTTGAGTAAAGATAAAAAGTTAAGAAAAAGTTATTTTCAATGAAAAAGAGGTTAGTAATTTTGAAAGATCAAACAAATTTGTCGGGATTTGAAAAGAAGCCTTTTCTACCAAACTATTCTTATTTTCAAACTAATTCTCTAAATAAAATTAAATTTAAAAAAAACATTAAATTGAACTGAATACTGCATTAAATAAGCTCAATCAATTTAGGTGCAAAGGTTGCACAAGACCGCCCTATGTTCGACACACACGGGTCGGTTGCAACTTCTCTCTTTTTCCTGCGGCACTGCGATCAAAGCATCGGCATTTCTTAATTCGTATATTCCTAATATCTTCTATGAGAAAAACAATTATCATTCATTATTTATTAATTGATTTATTATTGGAATTTATGAAAACTGTATGAATAGTATTAAAGAAAACAACTTTACGTTGATATATATCGCATTATTAGTCATTCTTATATATAGTTTTCACTTTAATTACAAAAAATTATTTCGAAACATCAAAATATCATGATATATGTCAAATACGTTCATTGAGATGAAAATATGAAATTAACTTAACGTGACGAGACTCGAACGTAACGGATCATCTGGGGGACAAATGTGCCCCAAGCGCTCAGCATCTCCTTCTCACTTGACAGGCAGCGAGCAACAGGCAACATCACCCACTTTACCGCAATCTAGGATAGTCGAACTGAATTGTGGTTAGGGTCTGCACCATAATATCAGATACATTTGCTCAGGAATATCAAATGAATTTCGCGTGGGGCACATTTGACCCGGCAGGATCCCTGTAGGGTTAAAAAGCTGATTTAGATTTATTTTTCATGGTAACGGCTTTGCACTTTCTTTAATTACAAATTTCTCGATGAGCGAGAGTCCCATTTCTCCACTCGTTGTCATACATCCGTCATATAGACGGTTAGCGCTCGCGTTTGATATAGCCTGGAGTAAATCCCTGTATGCCAATAAATGAGGTTAACTCGCCGTTTGTGGTGGAGGAAACAAGAGAAACTTTCGAGACTTTCCTGAGACATGGTGGACCGCAGGACTTTTTTCATTCGATTGAGACAAGAAAACGTTTTCTTAGTACTAGCCGCTGTTGCGGCTAGTATATGTATATGTTGATCAGATCAGTTTCTTGTTTTTCAAATACGTCTTTAGATAGAAGGCGTTATCTTCAAAGAGCAGAGAGAATTTTACAAAGTTCGTGCATTGCTTTAAATCGCCGAGTTTCATCCTAGATCACATGGTCGAGGATAACGTAGTACGCTTCTAGTATGAATTCTGCATGAAATACTACATACAACATTTTGATTAGATTGCCGTCACCACGACATTCTGCTCTCGGATTCAATAATGATATCTTACT
This sequence comes from Belonocnema kinseyi, assembly GCF_010883055.1. Lineage (NCBI taxonomy): Eukaryota > Metazoa > Arthropoda > Insecta > Hymenoptera > Cynipidae > Belonocnema > Belonocnema kinseyi. The sequence continues at coordinate 113,672,834 of NC_046666.1, read as the reverse complement.
TAGTGCGTCTGCCACTCCTGAATGGTGAGCAAGGGTTCCAGAGAGTAATTTCAGGATGACCAACGTGTTCGATAGGTTGAATGCAGAGATCAAACTATTTTCTTCTTCAGTATCTCCTGTCTCTGTGGTCTGGAACTAAATATTGTGCAGTGGTTTCCCTCCATTTTTTAAGTATAGTCAGCAACGGCCAATAGACTCTCTTTGGCATTATAGGTTACTTCATCTTCATTGGTGAAATTGACAAAATTTAGTTTCTTCATCGTGAGCGAAATGTGAATTTGCCTCCACAATTTGTGAATGATACTTTGCTTTCTCGCGTTGTTCAAGAATATAATTTATAACTTCATTTGTATAAACAACGATAAAACTATTTTGAATATCTGATGAATAGTAATGCACCTGTATTCTTTTCCCGATTCCTTGAGAGTGTAAAAGGATTCCAAGGACGTTACCATTGGAAGGGTCTCTAATTTTGTTACTATCTCTGCAGAAATCCAAACCTCTTTCTGAAAGAAACAAGGTTGCCTCGAGAAGTTGCATCAGTATTTCTTTCCACACTACTCGCTGGTATTATATGGACCTAAACAACAAGTCACTTAACGCAGTTTCTGTTTTTAACTTCCTTTTATCTGCTTACCACTGCTTATCACGATTTTTGTGTGAGAAATAACTTATGTTCAGGGTTTTTGTCGTGTACATTATTCCACTTTTATGTAACGGAATAACCTTCAGGTATTGCCAAAACTAGTTTTAGAGCTTGCGAAAGTTTGCTTTAAATTCTGCACAGCAAACAATAACGGACTTCCTTCGCTTTGTTCCACAATAACCAGCTATGTACACAATTTAAAAATTCCGTAGCTTCTTCTTAAAAAGCTTTGGAAAACACTCAGGCAAACTTTCATGCGACTTTTTTTATGGCAATATGAATTTTAAAACAGGATGATCCTATTTCAAAATACGAGTAAGCCTTGGAAGAGAGGACAGTGTCTTTATGGCGTACTGACGGACTGCATATTAAACAAAGCTCTGATGAAGCTTCAGCTTCAGAACTAGAAAACTTTAAAAATTGGTTCAAAGGAAGTTGTCCTCCTAATGCTCCTTTTCGCGATTTTCTGTTTCCTTCTTCTTATATCCTCCAGATTTACATTTATAGCTAATTTTTTTAGAACAATACGTATTTTATACCAAAAACACACGCAAAAGCAGATCTTATTCATTATATAACTTGCAAACCGACTTCTCATGATAAATACATATCGAAAAATAAATGCTGAATCGCTGATTTTATACGACTATACTGACTAAGGAATTCATAACATATCTCCTATCGCTTACCTGTATACGAAAGTCTACTGCCGCTTAAGGGGGCATCCGTATATAGATTGATGAAAAAATCGATTTTTTTATTGTACAAATCGAAAGTATAACATTTCAAGATTACGCTGTTAAAATTTTAGACCGAAATTCCGAGCGGTTTAGCTGCTATGGCTATTTTCGCTGAAGTCCTTCAGCGCGCGGAGCAGTTGGGCAGGTGCGCCCTCGGACTTTTAAACGCGTTTATTTCGAAATCAGATTTTTCCGATTTTCCGAGTTTATGGGCGCAAGAACTTAGCGAATTTTCAACTTATCGAAAAACAAAAAACGCTATTTTAAAGATAATTTAATTGTCTAGTCGATACGCCTCTTTGTTTTTGTGCAAAATTATTATTTAAGCACTTATTTGCATGAAAAATAAAAAAATGCTGAAATTTGTTTTTTCTGTCATTTTATGAAATAATTTTTCCATCTTTTGAAAATAGGTATATGGACGAGGCATACATCTTCTAATAACAAAAAAAACCGATTGAAATGATTCAGAGAAGCACAGGACCGATGGTGTTCCTCATAAAGCCAGAAGGGGAAAAAAGTTGTCAACTTTCGCGCGTCATTGCGAATTTGTTTATTAACATTTTGTATTAAAAAAAAATTTTTATTGTAATAGAACGTCAATAAATATCAGTCCAAATTTGAGATCGAAACATTGTGTTGTTTTGTCAACAAAAATTCCCAAAGTTTTCTTCGATTTTTCGCGATCTATATAGGGATACCACCTTCAGTGTTTCCGCTAAGAATGACTCTCGGTGTCCTTCGATATTATTTCCTGTTTACGAGACAATACTTATACCATAGAAAGTAGAAACGTCAAAAAATTCTGAGGAAAAAATGACCATGTTCTGGCGTGATGTAAAAAACGGAAAATTCTTAATCAAATTAATGCAATTAATTTTTGGTGGATCTTGAAACAATATAGAACTAAAAGTAATAAAAAACCACTAATTCTAACTAATATGTCTAGATTGAGTTAAAAAAATATATCTCGATATGAAATTTTATTACGCATATTTTTTTGTAGATAAAAAGTTGTAGCATTTTCATTTTACAAATTAAAGCCGAAAAACTGACTTAACAAAATATCAATTTTAATCCCCTTTTCACTTCAACTCGCGCTCCGTTCGTTTCAGATCGAAATATTCGATCAAGGAAAATGTTTCCATGCAAGATAAACGAATTGGAATTTTTCTTACGCCTAATTTTTCTTAACACCTGTTAATAATAACTTACACTTATTGATCTTACACCTAAGATCAATATATTTTCACCCATATCGAAAAATAAAAGGTTAAATGACGCGAAAATTTTTTTCGGGAAATGTTTTTAAACATCAAAGGATCATTTGCGGCCTTGAAAAGAGTTGGGAGAAGAAAAAAGTTTATTTATGAAAATAATGATTATCGACGGACGACTTCAGGCTTTACAGCAGAAGTTTGACTTCTACCTCTACCTGTCGGTTATTATGTAATCTATATTAACCACAGACCCGTAGAAGTTCAAAGTTGTCTACTCGCTGCGATTGTGCTGTTTTGACACAGCTGATACGTATATCAGACCAAATTTGTTTATTTTCGTTTAAAGTGCAAACATTAGTTTTTGCATTATTTGGGCATAATGTTCGTAAGCGATGTTTGTTGTTTTGCCCCACTTTGATAAATATAAACCTCATAACTAGCCCAATGACAACTTTGAAATTTGCTTGGAGGGTTTTACAGCACGGCCAGTATTGCTCAAACATAGTAATTAAAAATAACTTTTTTCACAATTCTAATTATTTAGGACCAGAGACACATTCCTGCATGCCTTCTATTTAGCGTGTCAAATTTTTAACACAATATCTCATTTCGTGTGGGCGTTAGTTGGGAAAAAAAAGAACCGATTCAACTTCCACTTGTATTTTCTTTGAAATTTGTTTTTCTCTAGAATTCCCACCAGAATAAAGCAGAGCCACGGACTTTATTACCTCCTCTTACATTTCCAAAACTTTCAGAGCGATACCTCATTTCGTTTAGTCGTTGGGAAAGAAAATTGAGGACCAGGTTTGGTCACGTGACCCTCGTTATCTGGCCTTAAATGGAAAAAAATGTACACATTTTCCTTGTTATTGCAAGTTTTTCGTACATTTCGCGCTCTTTTACTCTTGTGTCTGTTTTGTTTTGTACATCGAAATGATTGCGGTATATTGTCCATTTTAATATAAAACGAAAAACCGTCACTGTTTAAATTAATTACTTTTATTTAGAAAAACATATACTAATCAGATTTAATATAATCTTCAGACTCAAATGTGCATTGTGCAATATTTAGTGAAGAGTTAAGGACTAACTGATATCTTCTAATGTAGCATATGCATAGGCTAGTTTAAATAGCGAAAATTCAAGGTCGCCTAGCGCGAGACCGTGTCACGGCGGCAAGCCTTAGAGTCCTATAGTATACTCGAAAGTTCCAGCGGTGACATTAAATAAAATCATAACCATTCCTAAACTACTGAATATTTTGATTTGAAGCTTTCCAAACAGCTTTATCACAGTTTTCTCCTCAGTTTTGTCGCGAGAAGTCTTTTCTTGCTCAGAATTCCCTCGATAAACGAAATGCTGAAAGTTATAAAAGTCCGATTCATGTTGAGCATCGGAAAAAAATTATTAACAATTTTTCAACATTTTTGTAAAACAATTTTATATTGAATGATAATTACACCACCGAAACAAAAAGAAATACCAACTAAACGTTGTTATACAGAGTGTCCCAGAACTAAGTGTCTAAACTTATATGACTATATAAAAAAAAAGAAATCGATACTTCCTTTGGAAAAAATGTATTGAACTTTTAGTTTTAGTTACATTATCCATCCTATTCGTACAAGCAATTTTTTTATAATGCATACCCATAACAAATGCATTACTTGATCTCTTAGTACATTCACCCAACTGTAACTTTATTCATAATTATTATATAACGGTGGCATGAATATAAACATTGTTCGAAATAAAATTATCTTTGCAGTGAAGTTTGTTACGTTCTTAAGCGATTTTTTTCACTGACTAATTCAAACTTTTGTGAAGAGGTCAACATTTTTGAAACCTCTTGTTCAATAGGCCTAGAATGTGGCTGTCTGCTATAACCATTCAGCATTAGGCCAATAATAAAACCTACAATAATATGATGCAATTGTCATATAAGTCTATCAATTCCAATAGTTAAATTTGAGAAGTTATGCGCGTTGTACAACAAACAAAATATCAACCGATCTGTGTGGAATAAAGCACAATTGAACCGCTGGATTGTATAAGGGAACATAAAGTCCGATCGCTGATGGTGAGGAAGCCCCTCGGAATTTTTAAAATCATTTAAACATTTTAATTTTCCAAACATATGTGGCTATTCAAAAATTTAAATGCGCATCTTGTTTTCTCTTTAAAAAAGTTGTAGCTCTCTTCGTTTTTGGAATAATTTCAATAAACACACATTTTTTTAAACTGAAGAAATTCCGTCTTTTTTAACTCGCTCCAATTAACAGAATATTGAACATTTTACTTCACATTTAGATGAATTATAGTTCAAAGTATACTTAAAGCGGTGGAATAGTTTGAACTTATTGGTTTTGTTATGAAAAATTGTTAATAATGTGTTTCTGGTTTAGTATACGAAAATGGTTCTAACATTTTCAATCGAATAGTATATCGACGTAAGTTTAAGCTATCAAAAACTTCTCGCGGATAAAATGGTCATTAGAATTCGTAGTAGTTTTATGAAAAGTTTCGTTTCTATTGAATAAAGTATTAATAACCTGCGATTCTCTTATTCGCTCGAGCAACGCAGCAAACACATAACTCAGACGTGAATTTTAGCTGGGTAGGTACAGCCATCTAGGAAAGTTGAAAAATTGTATTTTTCCACATCAATTTCTGTGTTTTTTTAAAATAATATAAAGAATTATTTATAATATTAAGTATGAACTGTAGGGTAGTCCAAAATAATGTATTTTTGAATTTTGGCCATCCAATACTAGAAACTGATTTTTCATGGTGAATAAACTATTGTGTATTTTTTCAGAATTTTAAAATAATAATTGAACAAGCGCATGGAATTCGAAAGTTTGGGTGATTTTAGCTAACAAAATTCATCAGAGTTCATAAACTCGTCAAATATCAATGTGCAAGCTGACTCTGCATTTGCACCTTTATTAATCTGAGGGAATTATTGGTTGGTGGGCGGAGCAGTAAGCAACTCACTTTGTACTCAGATAGTGAGACCCAGACTTCCACCTTTGTATATTTTTCACTTGTTCTATGTTTCCCCATTTAGATTTCTTAGAAAATTAGTTTTTATTCCGAATTTTTCAATATTTAAAATTCTGAAAAAATAAGTGATATGTTTATAATCATAGGGGAATAAATTGATGAAATTTAATTTTTTAAACAATTTTTTAAAAATATTCTATTTTTTTACAGATTTATTTGTTTAATATCTGATAGATTAATATCATTTATAATCATTGTTTAAATAATAATTAATCAATTAAGAGAATAATAATACTTGATGATAAAAGTATTCTAAATAAAATTCACATAAATTTGTGTAACATTTAATTTTCAATTTTAAGGTCCAAATATGTATTACTTTTATTTGAACAATTATTTTGTTCAAATTTTGTAATTTAGAAGAAAAATTTTTTTTAAATTTTTTAATTATTTTTTTTCTTATACCATTTTATGTTTTCTTCAGTTTTATTTCTTTAACCATTTTCTTTTTTAATTAATTACTCTTTTTGAAATATTTAAAATTCTGAAAAAATAAGTAATATATTTATAATCATAGTGAAATAAATTTCTGAAATTTAATTTCTTAAAGAATTTTTATAAATATTCTATTTTTTTAATATCTGATAGATTAATATCATTTATTATCATTGTTTACATAATAATTAATCAATTAATAAAATAATAATACTTGATGATAAAAGTATTCTAAATTATATTCACATAAATTGTGTAAAATTTAATTTTCAATTTTAAGGTCCAAATATGTATTACTTTTATTTCAACAATTATTTTGTTCAAATTTTGTAATTTAGAAGAAAAATTTTTATTTAATTTTTTAATTTTTTTTTTCTTATACTATTTTATGTTTTCTTCAGTTTTATTTCTTTAACCATTTTCTTTTTTAATTAATTACTCTTTTTGCAATGTTTAAAATTCTGAAAAAATAAGTAATATATTTATAATCATAGTGAAATAAATTTCTGAAATTTAGTTTCTTAAAGAATTTTTAGAAATATTCTATTTTTTTAATATCTGATAGATTAATATCATTTATTAACATTGCTTAAATAATAGTAAATTAAGAAAATAATAATACTCAATGATGAAAGTGTTCTAATCAAAATTCTCATAAATTTGTTTCAAATTTCATTTTCAATTTTAAGGTCCAAATATCCATTACTTTTTTTTCCTCCGAAAAATAATGGAATACTGGTATAACTTTAGGTATAATAATTTCTTTTTATCGTTTAAGGTGTTTGAGCGGATTAGGAACGGTGCACCACCGGTGCCCCGTGCATAATCGTGTAGTTATTTATGGACTCCCTCCGACTTTTAGGGACGAATCTCTTCGTGTTTTTGCTAATTATCTTATTTATATTGAGCTTCAAAATAATCCATTTTTAAATGATCAATTCTTGACTCTATGAAGAATAACTGTTGTAATTTTTAACTAAAAAAATATATTTATGGGCCCAAATGAGCTCCTGAAAATCGTCATTTTCGGCCTTTTTAGTCAAAAACCAACATTTTTGTAGTTAAAAAAAGATAATTCCTAATTACTTTTTTAATAAACACATTTTTTGGGGTGCTTATTATATCCTGAATATTAAGCGTCTTAAATTTCGTTATTTCATTACAATTATTTATATGAATAATTCACACTTGAAGAAAAATATATGTTTTTCTTTGTTAAAGTCCATAAGAAATTAATTAGCGATGCGCTCGCTCAATTATTATTTTTTTAATCTGAAAAAAATACACAAGAGTTTATCCACTATGAAGATTGAGTTTCTAGTATTGGATGGTCAAAATTCGAACATACGTTATTTTGGATCACTCTAATGAACTGGTTAATTTTTGTGTGTACTTCATATTTTCTTGTGGATCATGGTTGTATATGTTGACTGCAAATCTCGGTTAAGCGAACAACCAATGTCGATGATGTAGACTCTTCCACCTTTTTTTCTCGCATATTTAAGGCCCCATCTGAGGACAAATTTAAGGGCGTGTTGTCAAGATCCGCTTTACAGATAGTGCTGTAAAGCGCAACATCTTGTTTACTTTTAAAATAGTCTCCCAACTGTATAACTTATGTCTTACACATTTTTTGTGATCTACAACGCCCCTACCTCTAAATGTCGTGGCAGAACTACCCTTTCAATCTCTCAATTTCTGTGGTGCATTCGGTGCTTCGTCATTTCTACGCGAACAATTCTGTTTAACTTTTCAAGGTCGGTGTTAGACCATTTTATGAGCCCGAAGGAGTACGTGAGGACAGGGATGGCATATTTGTTGATCGCCCTGATTTTGTTTGCGGAGTTGAGAAAACTCTTCATAATTAATCTGATTCTCGTAGTGAAGGCCGTCGTTACGCTTGTCTTAACTATCGTATGTTGAATATCTTCAGATTCAAGAATACACATATATTTATATGATTCGCCTCCAGCCATTGCCTCGATGTCATTTTTGAACTCGTTGTCTAACTCTGCGGTCCCTAATTGCCCTCTGGTTAAATGCACTGTTCTACATTTATCTAGTCCGAACTCCATGTGGATATCATTGGAAAACTGCTCTGTGACATAGATCCCCTGTTTCAGTTTCTGGGCTGAACTAGCATATAGCTTCAGGTCATCCATGTAAAGAAGATGGGTCACTTGATGACCATCTTCATTATCATGAATTCCAAGCCCATGAGACATGCTGTTTAGTGTCTTGCTCAATGGATTCAACGCTAAACAGTACCATAGTGCGCTGAAGGAGTCTCCTTGAAATATACCCGTCGTAAAGTGTATTGATCTAGTTATCCTTGGTTGTCCATGATCAAAATACTTGGAATACTTGATAGTCATGCGGCACTGAAGGAAATGCTTGCTTGTAGTCAATGTATGCTATGTGTAAGTTCCTTTGATGCTTACGAGCTTGAGTCATGGCAACATCGTCTATAGTGACTAGATCTTTACAGCCTCGTGATTTTTTACAACATCCTTTTTGTTCTTCTGTAAGAATGTCATTCTCGTCGCAATGAGAATATACCTTATCTGCAATGATAGCTGTAAGACATTTATAAATTATTGGAAGACAGGCTATCGGTCGAAAGTCAGATGGATTTTGAGCCTCTGGTTTTTTTGGTATCATATACTTAGTACCTTGGAGCATAAAACCTGGCATCAGATCTGGGTGTTCAATAATCTTCTGAAAACACCTTGCCAACGCAAAATGCACACTCGTCAGGTACTTGTACCAGAAGTTGTGCACAATGTCCGGATTTGGAGCTTTCCAATTACTTGCCCTTTTCAAGACTTCTGAAACATCCAAAGCTGTGATGTTTGTCAGATGCATTTCAGGGCTATTGCTTGTCCTTGCTTCCTCCAGTTTGAACTGCGCAGTGTCCAAATTGCATCTGCTCATTTTTTCCCAAACACCCGACCAGTAGTTAGCCATACCTTCCAATTGAGGGACTTCGGTGCCTTGGTGGTTATTTGGCTTTACTTATTATTATTATTATTATTATTATTATTATTATTATTATTATTATTATTGGAAAACTATAAAATACATAAAAAATAAACCAGTTCATACTTAATATTATAAATACTTCCTTATATTATTATTTAAAAAAACAAAGAAATTGATGTGGGAAAACACAATTTTCCAACTTACCTAGATGGCCGTGCTTACCCAGCTAAAAGCCGCCACTGAGTTATGTGCTCGCGACGCGAGCTTGAGAGAATATAACACTCGTAGGTTATTAAAACTTTGTTCAATTAAAATGAAACTTTTCAGAAAACTTCTCCTAAATCTAATGAACATTTTACCCGCTAGAAGTTTTTTATAGCTTAAACTTACGTCGATAGACTTTGAGATTGAAAATATTGGAAACATTTTCGTATACTTAAATAGAAAAACATGATTTAACAACTTTTCATAACAAAACAAATAAGTTTTCAAATATTTCACCGCATAAAGTGTATTTTAGCTATAACTCCTCCAAATTTGAAGTAAAAATCTTCTATATTCTCTTAATTAGAGCGAGCTGAAGTGAAAAAGACGGAATATCTTCAGTTTTCAAAATTCTTGTTTTTCGAAGTTAACTAAAAAATGGACAGACCTCTAACTTCTTTTAAGAGGAAAAAAATATACGCATTTTAATTTCTAATAAGAATATATGTTTGAAAAATCAAGATTTTTCAATATTTTAAAAAATGAGACTTTAAGTACCATTTTACAATCCAGTCGTTCAATTGCAATATTTAGTATAAACGTTACGAGATTTTGAAGTACTGTATTCGAGAAATAGTTCTTCTTACTATCACTAATCTGATTTTATGAACTCTTAAAAATTGGTAGTGAATTTCGTTTAATGTTAAAATGAAAAAATAAAAGTAATATTTTAATTTACATAGTTGCAGTTGACTATAATTTTAAAAAACTATTAGAACCAGATGTTTACACTGCACATGGAGAAAGTGATCAAATCTTCTGTTATACAAACAGTAAACGGAAAATTTCGAATGCATCTTGTGAACTATTTGTGAGTTACTGTAAAACTTGTAATTGTAAAAAGGACGTCCAAAAAGCGGCATAGTTGTGAAGTCCATAGTATCAAATGGACTTAATCTGCGGGGTCAAATGAACCTAATTGACTTAAAATCATGCAGTGATGGTGATTATAACTGGTTAATGAATTACCAAGATCATGCTACGAAATTTCTACATCTAAGCCCCTTGAAATCTATAATAAATATGCTACTAAGGTAGCAAAGGAATGGATAAAAAAAATTTCACCGGAGGAGCTTCGCAAATCTCGGAAACTTTAGCGGAAGAAACGGAAAGTCTCGGAAAGAAGATTCCTTTCTGATTCTTTCCGAATTGTATGTGAACTTTTCTTCCGATTTCCTTCCGAACGCCTCACTTTTCAAAGATTTCCGACGTCTTTCCGAACTTTCTTCGAACTTTCCAGCAGCATGTACTTCTTTCTTAAACTTTCAATATTTCTTTCTGCATAACTGTTATAGTGTCCCAACAGTTTATTCCGATGCTTTGCGAATTTGCACCTGTGTCCCACTGTTTATTTTCTTCCGAATGTTTCCAATTTTTTTCCGAATAAATGTGAAATGTAAAATTAAAATGATATATAAATTATGTAACCTTGACATGCAGGATCTTCCTGAGACCCAAGATCTGGCAGAAATAGATGTCTACCTTCGTGATATCTCGGAGGAGTCTGACCTATGGACAATCAATTTTACAGTTTATGGTGCTCCAACAGCTTTGGCTGATTGAAATTGAAGAGTAAAACAGTAGTTGAATCAAAACAACAAAAGTTGCTTGCATCAAGTGAAAAAGAAGATTGCATGGAAAGACAGAATGGGTCCCGTGTTCAGTGTGTGATGGGCAACGGAATATCAGGTAGCCCCTTTGCAGAAAGGGTCCTAAAATTCGCCCAAGAAGTGAGAATGTTCAATCAAACACTGAAGGAGTCAAAGTCAAGTTTCTTGCTGACTTATCGCGTCTCTTCAGCGATCACCCTGTTTCTTTCAAAAATCCACCCAAGCCTAGCGAGGTAGAGGCTATTCGGAGAGAGGTATACAAGATTCCGTAAACACTGGAGTTGGAAGAAAATACTGATAATATTAGCTTTTTCAAAAAGTTTTGCGACGACCTCATAATATATGAGGAGGAATGTCTATCAATCACTGCTGCATATAAATCTGGCCCGCATATACACCCCATATTTAAAGTCATAAAGGGCAACTTGCTCAACCCAGAGAATTACAAGCCAATAACTGTATAAGATCTTTACAGCTGTCCTATACAACGTGATTGTTCGAAGAATTGAGCATGTGTGGAGAGAGATCTACAAACAACGTGGCTCTCAGAAAGGTGTAGCAGGTTGCCGAGAGAACCTGCTAATTTACAGTGCGTCTGCTAAGATGCAGCAGCCCAACACCGCGCCTTGTCAATTGTCTGGAGGACTAACGGAAATCTTTGAATTCAATTTCTCATAGGATTATCATCTGTCTGTCAGAAAGCTTGAAGGTTCATCCACACATAGTGGGATGAGTAGTGGGACGATGGTCGTGGGGCCTAAAGTGTATTCTTTGGACCCACTTCGTCGCGTCGGCTTGCGGGTTCGTTTCCCGCCTCGCACTCTGGAAGAGCCTCGGCGGTCTATGCGATGAAAATTAGCCTAACAAGGGCGTTGTTCATCTACGGTGAGTCGTGGGACCGGAGTTTGTGGGGGTTGTGTTAAGGAATAAGGTGCAAGAAATATTAAAAACCTTAGGGGACACATTAGAAGCTTCCATTCCATTCCACATAGTGAGATGCATAGAAAGATTAATGCCCCCTTGGAGAACTAAGTTTACTATTTCATCTGGAAATTATTGTGTGACAACGAAAACCATCATCTTCAAAAAGTGCGTCTTTCAGGGCGATGCCATGAGTCCTCAGATTTTTTGTATCACACTTTTGTCTATATATCTCGTACTACGAAATTCTCCTAGATTCGTCTGCGGCGACACTAATCATCGCCTTTTAAATATCACCTGTACATACCTATTAAGTTATCTGCGACTAACATGCTTGCCGTCCCTGTTCTACCTACTCGTTTAGGTTGGTTAAAGGGACGAAGAACGACCGTACGGCGCTTGATATCGCCATAGGTAACAGCATGCATATGCATAAGAGCTTGCATATAAATTCGTCCTTTCCGCGATTATACACATAACGCCCTCATGTTGGACGAGGCCTTCTGAATCCCCAATATCTTCATAATCGAATTGTTCTAAGCACAGATTACATTGTTGTATATAGCAGGGATCCCCTTCTAAAAATATTCAAAGTACACAAGATGATTGGCAAAGGAGATTTCCTTTACAAAGCCACGGAGGAGGCGGTCAAGACCCTTGGCCTGCATGTTGACATCAGAAGTGCGGAAAGTGCATTACTCCATCCAGATGCTTCACTTCTAAAAGCCGAAGTAAAGGAAGCAGAAGTTTTCTTTAGATCACCAGGGCCTCAGGTACAGAGAGTTTCATTTTCGCAAGCCGGGACGGTGTAATTTCAACTTTTGTTTACCGCGACCGCATTTTTATTATCTTCCTTTTATTATGTTCCGACTTCTTCCTTTCGCTACTCATGGTCGGAGGTGGTTGTATTCTATGAGTTTTGTGTGGACGTGAATATCGTCTGGGGTAGCGCACAATCCCAGTGGACGGTTTAAGTTTGAGAATTATCTCAGTAATTTATCGGACAAATGGAAAAAATCTTAAACAATACTAGTCAAAAATGAGGAAATAATACTTAAAATATGGCTATTCATTCTACCATATTTTAAGTATTATTTTCTCATTTTTGATTATTTATAATCATGTTGGATTATTTATAATAAACCTGAATTTTAATAATCAATTTTACTAGTATTTTTTAAGGTTTTTGTAATTTGTCCGATTCCTCTAATTTCTTCTACTTCCTATGTTCAAATTATTATATTTTTTAAAGAAAAAAAGCAAAAGTGGCTTGTATGCCTTTAAAGTGTGACTATTATTTTTTCGAAATCCGTTTTTTTTTTTAAATCGCTCATATTGTTGCGAAACTAAGTTATTTTTGATGAAAAACGTCAATTTTGCTGAGTTTTTAGGTCTTTTATCACGTTTAAAAATTATTTAACATTTATCGAAAAATAAAGAGGATATTATTATGACCATTGTTTTCTATATTAAAAAACAAAAAAATTCCCTACCTTAAAATTGTTATACTATAAATAGAAAGCATTGTGACACGGTACAAGTTTCGGGTAGCGTACAGCCCCGGTGGACGTTTAGAGGATGAGCCAGCTACGTGGATCGTTCTAGGGTTAACTGCTTTCTTTTATTTGTACGCTCTCCCTTTTATGAGTTTAATCAAGCCTTCCATACATCTTTCCACGTATTTTCTACATGTAATCTTAATTACTATTCTTACTTCTGAGTGCGTGTGAAATTGCACAAGGCTTCCGTTTCTTATTAGCATTATCAATCTTAACATTGGATTCAATTCCGTAACAGTACTTCCCAATTTTCTGTCTCTCTCAGATATTCCAGCATCTTCATCTATTCTTCCCCTGGACTATTTCCATTTAAAGTTCACTTCATTCACTTCCATGCCCCCTCCCCCCAACCTTCGTCACATGTACACCTCTCAACACATCCGCCTATGATTTCGGACAATACCTACAAACTCTACATTCTATCCACCATTCATCCAATATCTGCATGCTCTATTTTTAAAACTTTCAGGTACTCTGATTCCTTCTGCATCTCTTCCTCTATTTACTGCTACCCTCTATTTTTCATTTGTATACCATATTCAAACCTCATTTCATATCTCCTCCCATTTTTAAAGTCCCGTGTTACCCCTCCCCTCTTTGTCCAATGTCACCTGCCCACACGCTTGCACCTGGGTTAAATTTGTCTATCAGCTTGCTTACTTCTTCCTCTTGTATACCATTTTTTCTGATTTCCCTTTCTCTCCTTATTCCCCCTACTGCGCTTCGGGCCTTCACGTTTCAATGTCGCGATAACCGAAAAGTACTCCGAGCCCATTTCATTGCCCATTTACATTCTAACCATCAGGTTCTTTTTTCTTTTTTTTGACAGATTGTAGTCTGTTACGATGTCCCCTATAGCCGCGTACGTAAATTCATCCTCTTCCTTTCCTCTGGTATTGTCGTTGAAAATAAACCATCCCGCCTCTCCCAACAAGACTAGCAGCCTCCTACCCTCCCCATCCATTTCGTCGTGTGTCGAGTTTTTTGTGACGCCCTCTTTTCTGTATCACACATCCTTCATTCTTATTCCCCTGTCCATGAATTCAGCACCCCGCCCCACTATCAGCACGAAACACTTCTACTTTCGTATCTGCAAATACTACGTTCGAACAGTCGCGGTGGATATTTTCGTTCGCCCACGCCTATCCCTTTCTTGTCACAGCTTTTTGGACTTCCCACAAATTATGCGTCTTCCCAAAGAGCTTGGTAATGATCTCATCCTCCATTTTTGCGGTCACACATATTTTATCCCTGTCTCATAATTCGCCAGCGTTCCGTACCTCTTTCTACCTCTTCAGCCAATTCCTTACAAAGTCCTTTCACTTTCGCATATAGTGTGCAGTGGCTGTGCGAGTCGTTTTGTGTCCTTTTGGATGCGAGCACAAAAACACGGCTTCGAACCGACTCGTGTAGGCTACCCACATGACACAATGCGTCTTTTCCGGATCTCAAACAAATAATACTGGATCAAAACTCACAGTACATTTTAGACTAACATTTCCTGAGTTCCATATCATAGGTGATTTATTTTTCGGACGTACGTCCTTCTGGTGTCGCTGAGGACGCTGTTGTGAAACTGACTATATAAGCGTGCAAAGCCTCCAACAATGAAATAGAGCGCAATAGTAATATAGCTCGAGCGTATGCTTTGAAAGTAGTATCGCTGTGCGAAAAAAGCTCTCAGTTGACAGTGCTATCGTCGCAAGAAATCCTTGCGATTTCTGTATGGATTTCTCACAATGAAGGTCGTAAGCCATGCAACCCAGCGCTTGCTGTTTAGCAGGTATATTGGGAAAATGCGGAGCGCATAAACCCATACCGAAACACCAGGGGTTTCTTGCAATGACAGCAAGGTCACGTGATATGGTTTTCTGGCTCAGCGAGACTGTTTTCTCAGCATAGAATGCTTAACTTTCCTGGTATAAGACATACTCGTGCTTAAAATGCATAAATTCTAGCTAGAATAACAAAAAAAACCTGCTGGTAAACGCTTAAGAAATACCCTGGTTATTTTACTTAGATTTTTTCCTTCGTGTATTATAGGAAAATGTTATTAATTTTATCTTCAGGTAGTTTGGAAGTAGTGCTAAATAATTTTTAATCACTTCGTTTATCGAGGCAATTTTTTTCAACTGATCTGAAATTTAACAAACTATGAGTTTGCAATATGTTTTGTTCTAGCGCGATCAGGTATGAACTAGATTCTCAGTGAATCAATCAGTGTTTTTTTAACTAAAAGTCAGGTAATTTTCATTGATTGTTAAATTATTCAGTTAAATTTACCTGATTCAGATTTAGAAAGTAGAAAATATATTATTTTCTTGATCACAAAAATACACAGTTGCGATTTCATGACTTTATTTACAAAAATTGTTCATCTTACAGCAATTATGTAATGATTATCGGAAGAAATGATTATTGATATTTCTATATTCCATGTTTGATATCTCCCTCCCACTCAATTGGTTCACCGTGGCATTCTCGTCGGCCCCCTGCCTCCTATGATGCTAAGTGCATTATATAAGGCCCCTAATTGTTAATACATGTATTCTGTAAAAATTGTTTTTTTTTTTGTAGAGAATTCATCTTTCTGGTTTAAAAATCCACTATTTGGATTAAAATTTATTTATTTTGTGTTGTAATATTTTTGAATCGATTATTGTTTTTTAGTCAACATTTTTGTGGCCATGCCTTTTTTAACATCCAAGTGTCATATCACGTAGCTCGGTCTCGGACCCCCCCCCCCCTCCCCTATATAACTGAAATTTGGAATAATGTCCGATTTCGGGCTTTTTTTGGACATTAATCGTGCGTGCCTCGTGCCTGTTTGTGACTTTTGTGTGGCAAGGCCTCCCTTGCTCCGCATATCACCATATTCCCAGCCACAGTAGGCTAGCAGTTCTAGAAAGCATATATACGCGGACGCTTTAATTTTAAGTTCAAGTGTATTTTTGTTAAAGATCTTATTACGTAACTTGTTTTACTTATCTATATTTGTATCGTGCTATCGCATAGAGTGTCAATTCAATCCTAGCGGGCTACCGAGCCACGCTCAGTCCCACGCACAACCATTCAGTGCGCCGACGCCTCGCGTGGGGCCAGGCATTATACCTAACCGCGCGACGCGGAAGCGGTACTTCGCTGGATGCAGCGAACCGAGAAACTTCGAGAAGCTCTCACCCGGTCCAACTCCTCTGGCCGCCATACGCTCGCAGTAGACGACCAGGCGGCGCACAGTGGGGTATTTTGGATTTGTTCGCGCAAAAAATCGACGACTCGTCAATTTTCAACCGAATTGAATTTTTGTTTTTTAAAATACTCGTGAATAAATTTACTGTCGGATAGATACGCCACTATCACGGTTTGAATCTTCAGTACGTAGAAAAACGTCGGCAGTCGTCGGCCGATTTTTAAGCTATTCAGATGTGAGTAATATTTGGTAATTCGTGCAAACAATCCTTCATGCTTATTGTTATTTATGTTTTCAACTATTACAAGTGCAAACCTTTCTATTCTCATTCTATTTTAGCAATAAAAGTTTTAAATAATAGTTAATAAACGCTCATAACGTTAATACTTTAATTTTCAAATTATTCAACCGAGAAACGTTTATTCTGAAGAGATAAACGAAAGAGTATTTTATAGAATTTTAAATTCTTTTTCTTGGAGTTTTTATGTTTATTTTAATAAAAACTGTAAGAAAAAAGATTTAAAATTCTCCCGTATCCGACTCGCTTTGTGGTCGACATGTGCTCCTGTAGCCAAACATTGAATTTAGTGTATGCTTGCGTCAGGTGCCCCTGAGCAGCCTACCCGTGGCAACGCATCTACCTCCGTTTCCACCTTTTTCTTGCTCCAGCGACCGTTCCATTCAATGACGACCAAGGCATCCTCTCATCATGTACTTGACCTATACCTATCGTAGGGAGGAAGACTTGGGCCGCGAACCACTTGCTCTATATTATAACACCTTACATTTGTTATTCGCATAAACACACGCGCGCGCGCACGCGCATACGTATTTAAGATTGTCCACGCAAAATGCACACACCGCTCACACATCAGAACTGCAATAGAACTGCACCTAAGTAGAAAAAAATATACACAGCTTATTTTATTATACTTCAACTAGTTACTACCTTTTACTTGTAAAATAAATCCCAACTCCAAAACCCTTCCTAGAATGAAACGTCCGGCAGGACGAAACACAGGTAGGTAAAATGAAACGTCACATAGGTCCCGAACAGGTTTTCATTTTTTTCTTCAACAGGATATATTACTTATTCGCAAAATTTAACTATTTTTTTGAAAAATCGCCTTTTCAGGTTGTAAATTCAAGTAACTTCATGCAAAATTTTCTTCTAATCTAAAACTCATATTTTGATGTTAAGAAGTCAAACTGAATTTTTTCTGAAAGAAAATTCAACTATTTTGTTTTTAATCTGTCTGTTTAATTAAAAAAATGTATCTATTTTCGTATAAATTGAATTTTTGTTGGTTAAATATTTAACTTTACTTGAGGAATATTTGTCTTTTTGGTTTGAATTTAATTTCTTGTGGTAGAAAAATTTATTCACATTTGAAAAGTAAATTGTGCAAGTTTGAACCCAAAATCTTTATTATAATACGTATGGCGCCACTCAGAAGACACCCATGTAAAAAAAGTGTGTTCATGACCGGCATGATTCCGGGAGAACGGCTTATTTGAAATCAAAAAACCAAACGGCATTTTAGTCTGTGAAGTTGTGGCCATTGCCTGAACTAGGATAATCTAAAAATATTGAAAATTGAGTAATTTACACGTTTTTGAACCAATGAACTCCAACCTAGACAAGTTTCGAGGAGCCAAATACCTGTTATTGGCACGTACCGCTAACCGAAGAAAGCAAGCCTCTCACAGCCTTCACCGTACCCGAAAAGGAGCTTTTTAAATTCACCGTGATGCATTTTGGGTTACACGCCGCTCCGTCTACGTTCCAAGATCTCCGCGACAAAGTCATTACGCCAGACATGGCACCGAACGCCTTCGCATACTTAGAAGAGACCGAAACTTGTGACAAACATATCCAAGTTCTACAAAATGTCTTTGAAAGATTCCATGAAGCAAAACTTAAAACTGGACAAAGAAAAATGACAATTTCTCCGCTTCAAGCTGAAATACTTTGGGCAGGTGTTACACAAAGAGGGCCTCCACACGGACTTTGACAAAATAGCAGCCATAAAGGATCTACCGCCGCCGAGAAACCTAAAAGAAATCAACGGACTTCTAGGACTCATATCTGGATACTGATTATTTACTAAGGATGTAGCCCGTGTAGCAGCCCCTCTACACCAACTACTCATGAAAAAAGCCAAATGGCAGTGGACAGAAACCCAACAGCAAGTCTTTAAAGTTCTCAAAGACAGGCCCACGTCTGCTCCTATTCTCGCTTGCCCTGACTGGACCATAGGGTTCACCCTTCAAACCGACGCCAGCAGAGCAGGACTCGGTGCCGTGCTCACACAGCAGGATGGAAACACAGAGCGAATTATCGCTTACGCCAGCCGCTCCATTAATAAGGCCGAAGGCAACTACTTCGCCACCAAACTGGAATTTCTTACTGTAAAATGGGGAGTATGGAAGACGTGGGCTTATTTGGAGGGTCACCGTCCTGACCGACCACCTATCCTTAAAGTGTCTCGACAAGATCGTCTATCCCTTAGGCCTCCTAGCTCGCGATTCTATGAAACTAAGCTAATGGGATTTCGAGTTGAAACACCGCCGTGGAGCCGATAACCTAATTGCGGAACCCTATCCAAAAAAATCTTACGAAACCTGCTATATACAGAGAAATAGGTCCTAGACGTATACATGACGGGCGGCTTTACCGGCACATTTTACATACTCTGGATTTCAACGATTTCACCCATGATGAACAATGAAAGATCTGCATACCGAAACAAGCCCAAGAAAGAGTCTTACAGGAAATACCTGACGACCCAAAGGTCGGACACCTCGAAGTGGCGAAGACAGGCTCGTTTGGTCCAAAACCATTAATGGCCGGAAATACTTAGGATGGGAACACAACATGTACTATGCATGTCACGAACGTCAAACAACAATCACCAGGAAGTCCTGCGAACAAAACCGCGTTGCCAAGAAAACAGAAACACCAGCATCGTATACAAAGCATTCAGGTAGCCCTGAAACTGGCTCGAAGCCTAATAGCAAGTAACCTCTCAAAACAACGTTCAAGGTACGCTGGCGTCAGGCGCCCCTGACCGGCCTACCCGCGACAACGCACTTGCCCTCCTCCTCCTGCTCTCGTAACCGACTCGCACGGTGGTCGACATGTGTTCCTGTGGTCATCCTTCGAATTCACGGTGCGTCGGCGTCAGGTGCCCCTGTCTAGCCACGGCAACGCTCCTGCTCACGTCCCCTCTTCCCGCTTTCATAATCGACACGCTCAGTTGTCAAAATGCGTTCCTGTGACCGCCCTTCGAGAAAAGGATATTCTGGCGTCAGGTGTTTCTGACCGACCTACATGCGACAACTCGCGAGTTTATGCAGGGAAGTCCTGAGTTCGCGGGTAATTCTTGAAATATTCTCTTGAAATAAATGTCTATCTAAAACATTTTATGTGTTTTAAGAGCTTTCAGGCGGTAGTTTATTCTTATTTTTCTAAAACTCTTTATCCAAAATATTGAATTCAGATACAACGTGAACCTTAAATATAAATAGCAGAGTGGGGACGAAAAAATGTATTTGTAATTCGCGTGAGTGGGAGTCACTTATGTAATTTAAACAACGCTGTTCTCACGTCGCTAAACCGACCTCGGGGCTCTTTTCAAAGCACTGAGTTGAACTTCCGCCCCCATACGCACGTCTGATTATAACGCGCTCTGGATTCATCCAGTCTAAATATTTTATAACTCAAAAACTATAACTTTAACTGATTTTTGGAAGAGGAATTTTCAATTGATTTTTTAAAATTTATATATAGCTATATAAGTCCGGACACTTCAGCCTGGGACACCTTGTTTA
>NC_046666.1:113628505-113652267 GCF_010883055.1 Belonocnema kinseyi | reverse complement strand
AACGTTGTTTATTTTAAATTGAAATGAAGCATACAAAAATTTGTTGACAATAATTGTTTTTTTTTTAAATTTTGGCAGCGTATGGTATGCAATTTAACCTTTAAACATAATTTCCGGCCAATTTCCGCTGCGACTACGTTTAACAAATCTCATTCGGTTGGCCAATTTCTGGTCACTTTTTTGAGAACGACCTTTGTTGATATGATTCATCTTTTGAACATCGTCTTCAATAAATTGATGGTTTCAACGGCAGTATAACTTGTTCTGGAAATTATTTTCAAAGATTAAATTGCATACAATACGCTACCTAAATAAACATATGTTTTTCCAGGTACGTAGTAGTAGAAAACTTGAGGTATATGCTGTCGTCATACAATTCCATGTCGCCGTTGTATTTTGGATGCAGATTTAAACCATTTGTCAAGCAAGGTTACATGAGCGGTGGTGCAGGATACGTGCTTAGTAGGGAAGGTCTTCGAAAATTTATTCAAGAAGGCTTACCAAACAAGAACAGTTGTCGTCCGGATAATGGTGGTGCAGAAGATGTCGAGATGGGAAAATGTTTAGAAAAAGTCGGAGTGCGCGCTATGGACACTCGTGATCCACATGGTCGTGGAAGATTTTTCCCATTTGTGCCAGAGCAACACCTCATACCGAATCATCTTGATAAAAACTTCTGGTATTGGAAGTACATTTATTATGACACCAAAGATGGTTTAAATTGCTGTTCTGATAGTGCCATATCTTTTCACTATGTTTCTCCTAATATGATGTACGTGCTGGAGTATTTAATCTATCATCTAAGGCCATATGGAATATCACACAGCATTGAAGAGATGTCATCTGGAAGACCAAGGCATTTTAACAATTACTAGTCTTGGCCATTAAAATACTGATAACGTTGTCAAATTGTTTTGGTAAAATGCGCTTCACTGCTATTCATTCCTATTAGGCAAGATGTGTCTAGGATAATAAGAATAAATTTAAATAAAGAACATTTTGCCTATTTAAGATGTTCATATAGGGTGTTTTTTAAAATAATGAAATACTCCTTTTTATATACAAGGAGTCAAAAAGGAAAAAAGGCTCAATGTTTAAGAATTGTAATATAAAACAAAACGTTTATTCTCTGTCCCACTCTCTCGTATTTTTCTTAAAGACACGTATTATTTTAATATCAGACCAACATAAGAGGCCCACTGAATTATATTCGATAAAACTAATTTCGCATATATATATTTTGAAATCTCAAACTCAAGCGATATCGCTAACCTGAAATTGTATGTGATCCTATTTCTCTGATTGTCACAGGTTTGAAAGAAGACCAAAATTTTAACAACAAAATTAAAAAATTGGCTCCGGTAAAGTTTTTATTCGAAAAACCTAATACTTCTTTTTTGTGTATTTTTGTTGAATAACCTATATATAATAGTCAGTATAATTTAAATGCACTATAAAAATATTACTCCACCTTTTTAATTTGATGGAAAAAGTTAGAATAGTGCTAAATTTTACTTGTGTATTTATTACCTCTTTTCTCGTGTTCGAAATTGTTTTACGGATTCTCATATGATCACTTGCTCATCGGTAGAATAAGCTTAAAAAAGTTCAAGGAAAGCCATGAAACGAGAAGTCAGAATCAAATTTGTGTAAATATTGTCTTTAAAGCATTGCTATGGGTAATATGGTTGATATTTATTAGTATCTTTCCCTTAAGTCTATTGATTGCTCAAACCACCATAAATATACTTGGGGAGAAAACAAAACATGCAAAATAAACAAAGTGGCAAGAACTAAGCAGTTTTCGTTATTTTTGTAGAAAATCAGGGGTCAACTTGCAAACCAACGTTTCTAGAAACATCAGCAACATGATTTAAAATGCAAAGAAATCATAATATTATTGAAACTTTTCTTTTACAAAATTGGGAAAAATAGAATAATATTTTTCTGGCAATATGTTTAGCTTATATAAATTAGTATACTATGATGGAGCACGCTTGGATTCTACGGACGGTATACCCTGAACAATCTTGAATGTGCTTGTGCTGTATTAGGCGATTTGGAACTACCATGAAGCTTCTGTCAGCAAGAGAAAAAGTCTTAAACATCTAACATTATTATGATCATGTTCGATTTTTAATAATGCTTCAAACCCGTCCCAATTTTTGTCTTGGCCAGAGGTCCTTAATGGAGGGCCCCAATCTTAGGGAAAACCGGGTGTAATCGCTTAAAATGGCCCCGTACCACCTAGATTAATCCCGGTAAACTTTCCGTGAAGTCCAACACATTGATTTTTATAAATAAAAATTAATAATCAGCGTATAAATTGCCACCGAATTATGAATACAAGACCAAATTCATGCGAAAATGCTAGTCAATTTCGAACGCTTAATTTGTATTTGTATCAAGGAATAATTGTCCAAGGATTAATAAAGTTTGGCTATGCTTTTGTACGTATCAAATTTACAGTATTCCAATATGTTACCTACATTAAAGAAAATATTCAGATCCGTTATACCCTATTTCAATTCCATACTTAGCAAGTTCAATCTTACACTTATTAAATCAGAATTTTGCCTTCGTATGAGTGATTAGAAAAAATATGCTGCTTTGAGCAATGATTTTTGGTATGAAAAAATAAATGCAAAACTTGGTCTTAAGGCTTACTGTAACACAGAACGTACCACTATTATTCTACTCGTAGGTTGAAACAGTCCAATATCAATTATTTAACTGTTTACAAACGTTTTTGCAACTAACTTTTTATGCCGATAAACATTTATATGGTGCAGGAAGCATTCCCGTATAAACTTCTTTGATAGAAACTTAGTGGCGTACGCGATAGCATGTAAGCTTCCGAGCAGGAGGTCTGGGGTTCGATACTTCTACTAGTACAAATGGAAATTTTTCTATGTACTTCTACCGGGACTTTGGTGGTACAGAACCCACCTTATACACAAAAGAGTCTCAAAACAGTACACTAAAAAGAGGCTAGTTACCTCCCAAGGAAGTGCCTCCATATAGAAGGGTCTATCATTAGGGTTCACTATTCGAGTAATGAACACACACACAGCAAAGGGGTCCGCATCATACAATGTGCAATGGGCTATTTCTGGTAACTGTGAGACATATCTACAGAACGTTGAAAACAAAGCAATCCAATGAGCTATGAAAATTTGGTGTGGGTGGCCAGATTCGGTGTATGGTCCTAGGAATAAACAGTGATGCGATACAATAGGTTTTATAGCTTGATTTTTTGATATTCTATCTGGCTTAACAAAATACACTCATAAATGAGTCTTAGTATTCAAACACTAATACGTCGTTTCTGTAAAATTTAAGGTAAAGAGAGCTTCCCAGTAAAAAGAAACTAATTCGGACGAATTTAAAAAAATAGACTAGGATACAATTACGCCTGAGTTGAAGTCGAACTCCAAATTGCGTAAATTCTTCAGCTCGAATATAGTTAAAGGCTGGTCTATTTAATTGAATTCGACATAAAGCATCAGTTGTCAGTCGAGCGTTACAAACAGCTCAAGGCCAGCACTCTCAGCACGTTGGTTGCATCAGGTTACATCATGCATCTGGACTTATACTCTTAGGATAGCTGGTTTGAGTCTCGAGGCATACAAGTTTCATTTTTTTTCATGAATTTGATTATGAATCACATTTCACTTGCCCATAGAACAAGCATGCGGAATTACTCCAGATGATGTTTCTGCAGCCATGGCCCCCTGTAAAAGTGCTTTGATTTTTATTTGTGAGCCGCCCTAAGCCGTCACCCATTTTGGTTCCACTGGAATCTAGGGAAACTAAGAACACCCCCGACAGAGCAGCGCTTACAAGGGAAGGGGGGTATGGGATTTGACTTGATGGCCTAAAGTCTGCGTCAAAACATCTCCTTTGTGACTCCGGCGTGTCCACCTTGACTGAGATGGGCACGCCGGGGTGTTCATGGAGATGTTAACCCTGGTGCTAAGGATACTAGATCCGTGGTGTAAGAAGACTGGACTATCGGTCAATCCGAGTATGACAGACGTAGTTTTATGCACCAGAAGGTATAAGTGGGGAACCACGAGTAAATTGAAACTGGTAGGGCAACAACTGGAAATCAAAGTACGAGCTAAATATCTAGCAGTTATTCTGGTTAAGAAGCTGTCATGGAAGGAGCACCTAGAAAAAAAGTGCAAGAGGCTAGTAGCGACTCTTTGGCTCTATAGGAGATCCATGGGAAATAGCTGGGGCTTGTAACCGGAAACACTTATGTGGATCTACACAGCAATCCTGCCACCCAGGCTAACCTATGTGGCGGTGGTGTGGTTGAGCAGGGTCGAACTGTCCACTGTGAAGTCTCGACTGGAAAAAGGATCAGGGGACTGATTCTGAGATGTATCACTGGTGCCTTGAATTCGACACCCACGATGGCTTTGAGGACAATAGTAGGTTTGGAGCCCCTCCATCCTACTATCAAGGCCGTGGCTGTGAAGGCGGCCTGGAGATTAAATATGGTAAATAATAGCAGTATCCCGACAGTATTGCCGATACCAATTAATATCGCGAGGAGGCCGGCAATGACCATGCTCAGGGACAAAATATCTACTCGTGGCTACCTCTTCGACTAGAAGTATCGAGTTAGCCTATCCAAGAAAGAGGAATGGTTTAGCTCCAGTGCACCTACAAGGAAAAAGAGTGTGGTAATAAAGTAAATGTTTTCAGGGCTGCTATTCTGGTGCTGAATGGAACAACGACCACGTCGCTACAAGCTTGGGAGTGCTTTGAAGCACTGAATAAGCTAGGAATAAACAATAGAGTGACTTTTCTTTAGATCCCTAGACACAGCGGCATCAATGGCAATGATATATCGGATACCCTAGCAAAACTAGCAGCAAAAGAAAATTTTACTGGACCTGAGCCTGCTGTAGGCATTTCCAGTAGGTTAGTCACTGAAACAGGATACGTGTAATACTCACAGGCAGTTGCTGCATCAATGAGTCTGAAATAGCAGCCAACAGCGTGGCTGCGGTCCTCTGCCTATGGAGAGGACCATGGCGTCACGCTTCAGGCTTATGAGGAAACGCAACGGGATCACCCAAGCGTCAGGGGCTGTTACGGTCTTAACCCAGAATAATTATAATAACCCTGGTGCTATTCAGCGCTTCACACAGTGATCATAAGATGAGTTGGCAGCAAGGAAACTCGCACCAGCTATAAGGTCCTGCGATCCTTAGGAAGAAAGATTTATATATAAATTTTCAACAAGAAAAAAAAGGTTTCGAATAATAGGATTTCAAATTGGGTAATTTCGAAAAACGTTTGATTTCTTTATTTTTGAACCTAAAGTGTCTCGTTGCTGCTATTTTGGTTTCCCGCCAAATTCAAAATCGCTAACTTCATATCGAATCATATAAATACATTTACATGATATAGATTATTTATTTTATAATTATACTGATTAGCCTATATGTTTTTTTACCCATACATTTGCTAAAAAATATTCCTTGAAGAAAATATTATTGCAAATGAAATTTTACTCAGTTTACAAATAGACGTGCGCTATAATTATAATCACATGATTTGTTAAGTAAATAGTAACAAATAATAAAATAATAATAGACTGTAGGTCAAACATTAATACAATAATTTTCCAAGAGTTTATTATGATAGCTAATTGTATTTGACAATTTCACATTATACGTCTTTTTTATTTGCGTGGGTTAACGTGCGCCGTTCTGTAGAAAAACGGATTCCTAACCTTACTTTCTTTTGGATCTCATTTCGCTTTAATGTGTCGGTTTCCATTTGCCGCGTATACAATTTATGATCCACATTGACAGTCTTTCTCTTCGTTCTAGTGAAAAATGGTCAAGTTTAAATCCATCCTCGCTTATATTTTTACAAAACGGAGCACTTCAGCAGACAATTTTTCTTATATTCTAAAGTTAACTGTAATGCAACTATACAACATGCTTATTGCACTGTTTCCCGCGAACTGTCCAGGAACCAAAATGGCGGTTGCATATTCCTGTCTAATATAGTACCCTATCAGGACCTATCTACATATGACAGAAGACCGAGCAATGGAGAATAAACATCAGATTGATTTGGCGTGGAAAAACGACGGCAATGGACATCCGTTATGCGCCTTTATTTTTTGACAGAGATATGTGGGCAAAGTGTAAGGAAAGAACATCATAGGTTCTTCTTACTTAAATACCCAGAGGTAACCACAAAAAAAAAAAAAAATAAGCAGAATCTGGCAGAATTAAAACGCTGAATATCTGTGAACAGATTGCTTTCGGCTGTTGAAATAGCTGCTATCAAAATGAAAGTGGAACAGCAGTTTCCTATTGATGAACTCCCCTTGGAAGATTTTGACAACGAAGACTTGATTGAAGTTGAAGGCATAGGTGCTAGGGATAATGAAGATCATGTACCGGATCCATTAGAACCGCATCCGGATATTAATAACGGTGATGTGGATGGCGAAATCCCAGAAAAACTGTAGCACCTTGAAAGGAATTTTGGTCATGCTTTACCATAGTTCATATATTTAGAACCAGCACTAAGGTTTGCTCTGCTCAAAATGAACCACACAAATGATCGCCATGGAAGACCTGGTTGGGTATGGCTGTCAGCAAAGTAAGGTGTAAATTTGGTCGACTAACTCAATATAAAAAAGGAAATAGAACCAGAAAGTCGATACACCATGTTACTAGAAGCATCCACCTTTGACACATCGAACTCATTGTAAAGCAAAATAAGCAGCAAAACACCGAAGTCCCTCAATTGGAAGATATGACTGGTGTTTGGGGAAAAATCAACAGATGCAATTTGGACACTGCCTGGTTCAAACTGAAGAAAGCAAGGGTACGTAATAGCCCTGAAATTCAGCTGAGAAACGTCACAGCTTTAGATGTTTCAGCGATCTTGAAAAGGGCAAGTAACTGGGAAGCTCCAGGTTCGGACATGATGCACAACTGCTGCATTGTCAAGGTGCTTTCAGAAGATTATTGAACACCCAGATCTGACGCCAGGCTTTATGCTCCAGGGTACTACGTATATGTTCACTAAAAAGCGAGATGCTCAAAATCCATCTGCATTTCGACCGACAGACTGCCTTTCAACAATTTGTAAATGTCTTACAGCTATTATTGGAGATAAGGTATATTCTCATTGCGAAGAGAATGACATCCATACAGAAGAACAAAAAGTATGTTTTAAAAACTCGCGAGGCATTAAAGATCTAGTCACTATAGACGCTGCTGCCATGACTTAAGCTCCTAAGTAAGGACTAGATAAATACGCTTTACGACGGGTATATTTCAAGGAGACTCCTTCATTGCACCAAGGTTCGGTTTAGTGTTGAACCCATTGAACAAAACACTAAACAGCATGTCTCAAGGGTTCAGAATTCACGATAATGAGGATGGTCATCAAGTGACCCATCTTCTATACATGAATGACCTGAAGCTGTACGCTAGTTCAGGCCAGAAAATGCAGCAAGTGATCGATGTCACAAAGCAAGAACTTGCACTAAACCGAGGGCTCTTAAAAGAATGGAGGCCCTTCTATAGATAAATTCCAATGCCCGTTTTAGAAAGCGAAGATTACATCTTATATTGGGATGTTACTATCCAAGTGGATCATTACATCCGAGCCAATCGACCTGGCATCGTGATGCGAGAAAAAAAGATGGAAGAATCTACACCACCGACATTGCTTGTCCACTTAACCGAAACTTGCAATGAACCTATACAACCAAGCTTCGCAAGTATAGCGAGTTAAGATATGAAGTAAAGACCATATGGAAGCATGTGAATTATGCATCTTTCCATCCCATTGTGATTTCGGCTACAGGCAATGTGCACGCAAGATGCACTAAACATCTTGAACATTTAGAAGTCAGTAGGGTATTGTCAGCAAGCAGTTCAGAAGGCGGTTTTATTAAACACCTGCTACATTGAAAGAAACTTTCTTGACCATCGGGAAGCGAGCGACTAAAATCCCGTGGAGTGGCAGATGATAGCTCTAAGAAAGCATCCAGAGGTGACAGTTGTCACCTCCAACGCTCGTGGCCGCTCGTAATTGTATACCTAAAACATCATCGCAGGAAGTTTCAAGCAGTGAATTAAATTAATTTATAATATTATAATCTCATTAGTCACTTGAATTAGTCTGTGGCTATGATGTATAATCGGTTTCACACGAGTAAAAGATTTAGAAAAAATAAATAATTATAATAAACAGATCGGACAACGCTATCTACAGGATCCAATGGCTAATAGTGGGGCTTTGCTGAATTATGCTCCATGGTTACCGTTAATGTACCCGCAACAGATGT
Source organism: Belonocnema kinseyi (assembly GCF_010883055.1). Lineage (NCBI taxonomy): Eukaryota > Metazoa > Arthropoda > Insecta > Hymenoptera > Cynipidae > Belonocnema > Belonocnema kinseyi. Next base: position 113,643,926 of record NC_046666.1, on the reverse strand, counting down.
TGAGTGCATTTTATCCGACTTTCTAATAGGATATTTTTGAAATTATCCCCCACCACCGTTGTCCTCAAGTGCGCCTAACTTAAGTTTACATGGAAGTACTACTTCGATTCCATCGTATATCCCACCCACCACCACTGCGCAGTTTCCACCAGTCACCACTAATCCTCCACCACAACTGTCCTTTTCTGCTATAACAAATGTTGGACGAAAATTTACTAGAAGACCTGAGTGTTGGAATTATGTTGAAGATTACATATAGAGGTTAGCATAAGTGGCCATAAGTTGAAAGGCCTATTTGATCCTGGTTCATGTTTTAGTTATATAGATCAGCGAGCAATAGGCAAGTTTAAGGCTACAATAGATAAGATAGCGAGTAATTTATATTCTGAGGTAGGTTACTCAAATGGAGTGGTAGAAGAAACCTTGGGGATGCTTAGATTGTTAGTTGAGTTTCCCGGTTATGAGCATCATAGGCATGTCTGTTTCGCCTCAAACTTTGATTGCGAGGTATTCTTAGGGCATGATTTTGCCGAGAATTTTGATTCCGAGCTTAAGTATAGGAAAAGGATTTGGAAAATCAAAGAGGGATTTTGGCATTCTTTTGAGGGTGATAGAATAAATTTAGATCTCGAGTTAGAGAAGCCGAGAAATCGTTCGAGTTCGGATCGGACTCACGTGAAGCGAAAAGAAGTTGTTCGTTTAAACAGTTCGTCGCAAAGTCACGTAAATTTAGATATCTTAAGTCCTGATAATTTGGTTTCACCAAGAAATCCAGTTAGTCAAATAATTTTTGATTCATTACAACCGAGTGATTTGAAGTTATTAGAACAACTCTTAGACAAAAAGATTCCCACCATACTGGAAAACGTGCCAGTCACCCACCTAGCAGTGCATGTAATGGATATCAAAGGTCACCAACCAATGAAATATTATTATCGTAGGTATTCACCTCAAGTTTTACAAGATCTTAGGACATCTGCGGGTAAGATAGAGAAAGAGGGTTTAATAAAACCCTCTGATAATGGTTGGTGTAATCCGGTAGTAATGGCAAAGAAATCCGATGGTGGCTTCAGACTTTGTCTCGATTTTCGTAGGTTGAACGAAGTTGTGAAGAAGGATGCTTATCCAATGCGAAGCATGACTGGCATCCTCGAAAATCTCCTTTCGGCACAATATATTTCCAAAATCGATCTTAGGCTTTTCACCACATTTCCTTGTCCAGAGAAAGTAAGGAGCTTACTGCTTTCGCTGTTCCTGGAAAGGGTCTATACTAGTGTACTGAAATACCATTTGGTCTATCGAATTCTCCGCCTACTTTTTACCGCTTTCTAGACAGATTGATCATATCCGCATTCGAACTATATGTCTTTGCATACCTTTCTGACATATCATAGTTACTAAAACCTTTGATGAACATCTTTACTGATGGGGCATGTTTTACATGTGATAGTCAATGCTGTTCTTACTATCAATAGGGGAAACAGTGAGTTCTGTTGCAGGGAGGTTAAGTATCTGGCGTATATGGTTAACCAGTCGAGTTTTCACGCGGATCCAGAAAAGAGGTCGAACCAGTGCCTGGTTACCCGGTCTCAAATATTTTGAAGAAACTTAGGCGTTTTTTGGGCCCGACCGGATATTAGCCTGTCGTTTTCATTGTAGACTGATGCTAGTAACATTGGTTTGGGGGCGGTTCTAACGAAAAACGTAGATGGCGCGAAGCGAGTTATCGCTTTCGCGAATCGGACGATGGTGCACTCGAAAAGGAATTTGACTGTGATTGAGCAAAAGTGTTTGACTGTGACTGAGCAAAGTGTTTGGTTCTGATTTGTGCCACCCGAAAGTTCAGGCCCTATCTTGAGGGTTATCGTTTCGAGGTAATTACTGAACAGAGTATCCTTCGTTGGTTATGCAACTTGAAAGACCCAACCGGAAGATTGGGACGGTGGGCTACGAAGTTAATGGGAAACCATATTACGAAGAAACACAAGAAGGGTGCCTTGCACCACGTACCAGACGCTTTGACTCGTATGTATGAGCCTGATACTGAGGTAGTGAGTTCCATTGAGGAGACCGAAGACCCCTGGTATTCGCCTAAGGTAAAAAACGTAAAAAAAATGCCATTGCAGTTTCCTGTTTGGAAGGTCGAGAGAGGAAGAGCGTATTGCCATAGACCGAACTCCTTCGTTGACCCATTCTTGCCAGATCTCAAAGCCTGGAAAGTGGTCTTACCTCCAGATCTCAGGAGGAAAGCTTTAAAAGTATCTCATGATGAAACTACTTCCGGTCACCCCGGAGTAGAAAATACACACGCATGTATGGCACTCTTGTATTATTGGCCTGAAATGTATAAGGTCCTGTTCCACCTGTCAAAAACTCAAGATTGAGCAAGCTGGCCCAGTGGGACTTATGGGAAAACGTATGGTAGAACAACCATGGATTGTGGTTGCGGCGGTCATTATGGGCCCTTCTCCGCTCACTCATATTTCAAGACACGTTTACAAAGTGGATAGAATGTGTCCCGTTGAGGAAAACTAATGGCGTTAATGTACAGAAGGTCTTCGAGGATTATTTATTTTTCTGGTGGAGAGCCCTTGAGGCCTTGTTTGTGGACAACGGCACGGAATATATTAATAAATTTATAGCAAAGGCTGCCGAACAACTTTCTATTCGTCATTCAATTACTCCGCCGTATAATGCGCAAGCAAATCCGGACGAGCGAGTAAATAGAGTAAATAGATCATTAAGATTGAGATAAGCATATTCCGGATTTTCGTTTTCGTACAGCACTGCAGTACATGGCTCGACTCGTGTGCTGCCACCGTTCTTGAATTTTGGCAATGAGCCCAGACTGGCTAATTCGTTGAAAAAACAAGTAGAAGGGATCCCAGAAATGATACCCTTAGCCGCAGAAGAGTGGAAGGATACAACAAGAAGATTACCTGTATTGCGTGATTTAGTTGCCTATTACTTAGAAATAGCGTCAGATCATCATGCGAAATATTACAATCGTGGGACACGATATATCCGCTATGAAGTGGGTGACACGGTCTGACGTGAGAAATATTTTCTGTCTACTGCACCAGATTTAATTACTAAGGCGTTAGTTTCAAAGTACGATAGTCCGTTCGAAATTCTGGAGGTTCTTTCTCCAGTGTTACATATGATAGTGGGTGTGACGGGGAAATAAATATAAGGTTCACGTTAAGGACCTTAAGTATTATTGGTCGGTTGATGAATCGAGAGTTAATTCACCTCGTTTTTCCCTAGATCCTGATGAAGAAGGTGCCAAAGTTTGGCCCGAGAACCGTTCATTGTCTGAACAAGTTGGGAGGCAGGTCGCCACGCAGACCATTTCCGAAGCAACGGTGGAGAGAGTATTGGCCGCGCATAGGACTCGAGCCGTGTAGCTTTAGAGAACGGATGATCCTCGTACCATTCAGCAGACCGATGCGCCTAGGCGAAGAGGACGACCTTCAAGGCAGCGACAATCCACAAACAGCGGGATCCAAAGTCCCGCCCTGGGAGGTGTCGTCCGGAGTTCTCGTGCAATCTCAATATCCAAAGCCTAACAAGATCAACCCTGCAACGAAGTTGGACAAATCTCTGCGAGACGGAAAAGAGTAAGGTCGCCAAAGAAGACCTATGTCACCTGGTCCTCTATTATCCAATGCACCAAAGGAGTCAATTGATCTAGACTCTGCCAAAGACTCAGGCTGAGTAAGAGGTTGCTCAGAGGGTCACAGGGTGCGGTCTATGATGGGGAGAGGTTGTTAATTAAGACGGATCACTTTCCGCTCCCGGGTGCCGCTCCGAGTATAGGGCACGCTAAAACTAACCTTTTCAACAATGGAGAAACCCCAAAACTAAAGTTGACGATAGGGGGATGGAATTTCGCCTGCCATCAGAGTCAAGAGTTACCAAAGGCTTACCTTGCCGACGACGGACAAACTACAGGTCCGAAAGTGGTGACGTGGAGAAGAGGATTTTGTTTACCATCGGACGTCTGTTCAATGAAGCTTGCTCGTTGGGACCGACTTGGGAGCTTGGAGTCTTGGATGGCCGAGGTGGCCTAAATAAACTAAGCTGCAATTCAGAACAAAACCTCCGGGATCCTGGGTTTAGTCTGCACATGAGGTCGATTGTCGAAAAACCGATTTTCGGGGCATACTCGATTCCACCTGGAGATCATGGACATCAGAGGCCTACGTTGTCTTCTCCGGTGGCTATCTTGTTTTATACAAGGGTCGTCAGACAATCACTTATGAACCCTTCCCCTGGTGGATGGTTGAACTGACATTGTCCGCATCATGTGTACAGGGATTGTCCTTTGTATCGGGTGTTATTCTGTTATAGATGCGGCAGGCCAGCGGTAAAACAATCCAATTGTTTTAAATGTTAAAGTTATGGCTAGAGTGGTCAATAGGTCCTCGACATCCGATTGATCAGAAGCCTTCTTCTCGTCCTGCACCGACTCCGTGGGTCAACCGTTGCTATCCGGTTTTCGTGGGGGTGCCAATGGCTCCTTCGCTTTTCCCAAGGTATCACCTCTTCCACTGGTTTCTCCAGAGCATCGGTTGGTTCCGCGTAGGGATTCTGAAGATCGACGAATTGATCCAAATCACCCGTTAATTAAAGCCTTAGCAGATGCAATCTTTAGGTAGTTGTAGCTAAGTACTTAGTTTATAAGCCTTTTGTGTCGTATATAGATTTTAGGTTAGTTCATATAGCTCTTGTGTAGTAGAAATTGTAGTCTAGTTTTAAATCTTCTATGCCGAAATTTAAGCTTGTCTCGCCGAAGTTCTGAAATCTTACCCGCCGCACAGCATGGATATATTTGATATTTATTTTAATATAATTTTATTTCTCTTTTTGTTTTTGCATAAAAACAGGAGTTTGGTGAAAGATTTTTCTTAATTTTCAACTTGTATTAAAAAGCTGGATTTTGCTTGTCGATTGAACTAAGATGCCGAGTCGAGAGTGGATTTCAGGCGCCTGCTGAGCTTCACTCACCGTATTGCCTGCCTGGAAGAGCGTTTTGTAACGTGGTATCTTTATTATTTTCTTGTAAAAAAAGAACAAAATACTCACGCTGATCCACTCGACTCTCGTAGCACGGGAATCTCACCTTATTGCCAGGTACTAAGTTGTTGGAGCGAAAAGAAGAATTGACTGGATTCCAGAAGGCCATACGACGGATTACGCTACTTAATCCCAATTCTGAATACTCAATGTGGGACTGACCATCCACCACGGGGAGGGTTCATAAGTGGTTGTCTGACGACCCTTGTATAAAACAAGGTAGCCACCGGAGAAGACAACGTAGGCCTCTGATGTCCATGATCACCAGGTGGAATCCAGTATGCCCCGAAAATCGGTTTTTCGACAATCGACCTCATGTGCAGACTGAACCCAGGATCCCAGAGGTTTTGTTCTGGATTGAAGCTTAGTTTATTTAGGCCACCTCCCAGGGTCCACTTTAATGCTGTCAAAGGACGTCAGCTGATTGCATACTATACATACTGGGTATGTATCATGTAGCCTGTCGTACGAATCTCCCGGTCTGGTGAAATGTTAATTAGGTTAAGCCTTAAATTTCCGAAATGTTTTATTTCATTGTTTATGCACTATTACCGATTGTATTTAAATTTTAATTCTCAAAGAAACTACGAAGTCCAGTCAAGATGTGAGTTGTCTTCTTTTCAAGCTTAATTTGTCTAGTTAATTCCTCCTCAACTTCATAATTTTGATAGTCATTTCTGCCATCTTCTTTCTACACTTACTGTGAGGTGAGATTAATATTCCCCTCTCATGCCTCCTCTCTATTGAGTCAGTCGGGATCAGATAAATGTTCCAAATTTAAAGATTCTTTTTTTTCCAATTGGAATTATAAATATATAGTTCCAGCAGCGTCTTGACAGGCGCCAGACTTTTGATCTGGTATTTTAAAAATAAATTTTATAAATTGTTAAGTCCTATAAAAAATAATTAAAATAAATTTTGGTAGGAGTTTTCATAATTTATGTTTCCTTTGTGAGATGTTTTCATGCATTTTGAATCGTTTGGATCTAAATTTGAATTCTATATTTTCCCACTGTCTTTTTTTATTCATAATATGTCTCCTAAGGGTTTACATGACTTCCATTCCTTATAACCGCTTACATTTTTTAAAGATCCTATCCTTACTATATACAATTATTTTCACCTATTTACATAAAGTCTTATATCTAGTTTCTTATCTCTATTACCTGTGATAGCGCAATTTAGGACTTATTAACATATGAGTGTGCGGGCGAACGAAAGCGTGAGTGCAAACGAGAAAGAGAGAGAGCATGAGAACGCAAACGCAACTTAGTCTACTTATACTATTACATAAACATTACAATTTGCCATTTTTTCACATACATTCATTCTCTCTCATTCACCTCCCTAACCTGGTTTCCCAATTTAAATCTTGCTATTCTGATCCACTTTGTCTTTCCCCATCTTTTTTCTATATACTGTGGTACTCCTTCTTTTCTTATTATCTTATACCATTTATTGGATCTTGATTCCTCAATCATTCCCCACCTTTCTATTAATTGTCTTTCCTTCTCCTTTTTTTCAATTCTTCATAGATTACTCCAGTTCCGTCTCCTATGTTTCTAGCATTAAAAAACCCCTCCTTTCTTCTTATCTCATTATTTTTATCGTCCTCCATCTCCTATCTTCCACCTCAACCAAACACTTTCTCGCTAACACCCCTCCCTTTCCCTCTCTAAGCTTCTTCTTAAATTTCCATGCCCTCTATCCCACTCTAATACTTAATTTATCCCTTTACGCGCCTTTCTCCTATATATTCTGGCGTCCTTCAGTCTATCCCTAGTGTCCACGTTATATACCTTTCTTGTAAACTCTCAATATCTTTTCTTTATTTGCATCCCCATATCTACTCCATATCTCTTTCACTACCCCTGCTGCTTTTTTTATCCTTTCTCTTATATGAGGTCTATGATGTCCTTCCTTCCCCCTCCTTTTCTAAACCTCATTATATTTTTGGTTTCTACATTTAATTTAGCTATTTCTCATCTAAGTATTTCTCTAATTGTTTTCTCTAATTGTTATTACTTTTTCTCCCTCTAATTTTACTGTTAGGGGAAAATGATCCAAATAAATATAATCAACTACCTCTATTTTCTTGGTCTTCTCTTTTACCTCATCGTCCAATATTATGTAATCAATTACCTTTCCCCTTTCACCTCTTGAGCGTGTATATTCTCTTTTCTCACCTCCCTATATATTTCCGTTAAAGATAAACCATCTCAACTCCTCTAAGCTCTTTAACAACTTTTTTCCCTCCCCATTTAGTACCTTATCTTTGGATTTTCTTTTTCTCTTTTCTCCCTATTCCTTTCCTTTTGTATCTCCTCTTCTCGCAATGAAATCCCCACCTTTAATAAGCCTAATCTCTTCTTTATTGTCTTGAATAATTTCTTTCATCTCCTCTGCTTTCTCCTGTATATAACCGTTCACATAAATCCCCACTACCTTCCACTTCTCTGCTCCCATCTTTAACTCTTGTACTATTAATCCTTCTTTTTGCTTTTTCCTCTCTTTTTTATCTTTTGCTGTTATACAATCGTTCCTGACTCCCATCGCTATTTCTCCCATTGCTCTGCCCTTTCTATTCTTCCTGTTTGCATTTTAAACTTGCTATTTGTAACCTCTTTTTAAACTACCCCTTACTCTTTCCCATCCATTTTTACCTAGCCACGTCTCCATCTTTATGAATACATCCCATTGTGTCAAATTTCTGATAAACTACCGATCCTTTCTCTCCAATCTTGCTATATTCCAGTAATATATCTTCCATTCTTCCATACTGTCGTTTCTCGTCTCTTTTTCCTTCTTACATCCCGTTCCTACCTCACCTAGTCTCCCTGCACCTCATTTCTTACTATGTCTTCCCTTTCTTCATCCCAATCCCACCATACTCATTTCAAATCATCCTCTATTCTCTCTGGGCTTCCATATAATAACCTCTTCTTTGTCATCACTTCCCTCTTATGTTCCCATTTCATTAGCCCTACCAGAACCATTCTCTCCCCTCTTTTCTCTTCCCTTCCAACACTTCTCACTTCCTCTATTTTAAGCTTAGCATCAATCCTTCTTAGTACTTCTTCCACTCCTTTCTTCAGCTCCTACCCCTCTAACATTATACCCTTTATGAATATGTTTCTTTTTCTTTCGGTCCTCTCTTTCCTTTCCATTCATTGTTATATTTTTCTCACTCAATGGTTTTAAATCTAATTTTTTTCTAAATACCAATTTCAGATGAAGGAAAACAACATAAACTTAATTTGTTGAAATATTGTATATATTTGTAATTCAATGCCAAACGCGAGTGTAACTTAAAATTGTTAAAAAATTATGAATTTCATTTCAAAGCTAAAAATGTTGTGATAGAAACGCTTATTTCTGATAAAAAGCTTTAACAGAGTCCAAAATTTTTCAAATTTGTAATATTTCTTTTTTTCAATAAAAATGATTGAATTTGGCTGAAACAACCAATTTCAGGTGAAGCACAAGAACATCACCTAACTTTGTTTAAAAATTGTAAATATTTAATATTCAATTTCAAACGCGAATGTAACTTAAAATTGTTAAAAAATTATGAATCTTCATTAAAAAGTAATAATGCGATAATAAAAATGTTTATCTCCGAAGAAAAAAAACAGAATCCAAAATTGTTGAAATTGGTAAATTCTATTGTATAAAACAAAAGTCATTGGATTAAAATCTAATTATTTTTATTTAAAAGTACCAATTTCAGGTGAAACACAACAGCACGACTTAAATTTGTTAAAAAATTGTTAAAATTGTTAAAAATTATGAAGCTTCTTTAAAAACTAATCATTAGTTATAAAAATGTTTGTTTCCGGTAAAAAACTTTAACATAATTCAAAATTGTTCAAATTTGTTAATTCTATTATTTAAAATAAAAGTCATTATATTCAAATCCAATTATTTTTGTTTAAAAGTACCAATTTCTGGTGAAACACAACCACATAACCTAAATTTGTTGAAAAATTGTTAATATTTAATACTCAATGTCCAGCGCGCGTGTAAGTTACAATTGTAAAGACATTATTAATCTTCTTTTACAATTTATAATTTTGTAATAAAATTTTTTATTTCCAACGAAAAACATAAACAGAATTCAAAATTGTTCAAATTTGTAAAATATATTATTTAAAATAAAAATCATTGTATTTAAATCGAATTATTTTTTTCAAATTACCAATTTCAGGTGAAGCAGAACATCACCTTACTTTGTTTAAAAATTATAAATATTTAATATTTCATTTCAAACGCGAATGTAACTTAAAATTGTTAAAAGATTATGAATTTTCTTTAAAAGCAAATAAGTAATAAAAAAATTAATTGCCGTTAAAGAAACTTGAACAGAATGCAAACTTTGAAGGTCGATCTTACGACATTTCAGATCTACTAGTCGAGAATATGCAAATTTCGATCATGTTTATTAGACAACAAACAAACTAGCCTTCGTTCCGCAACGCCGGACCTCATCAGGATACATAATCGAAAGCAAAAACCATAACTGGATCCTAACAGAATTTTTTAAAAACAATTTAGTATCTAAAAATGTACCACAGGAAGAAGAAAACATTAATGTGGTACTTACGATGAGAGAGGTTAAACAATATTTTTCATTTTAAACGATGGTTAACACTGTGTTAATAACGAGTCAAAAAAGGTAAAATTTAGCGTTTTGAGAAAAGTTAATATTAAAGTTAACCGTTCACTCTTGGACACGCAGTGCATAGTTATTGTAAACATTTTGAATCACAGTAGGCAGCACTCTGTTATATCATGACAGCATGTCCAAGAGTGCAGATATGCATTGTACCGTTCACAAACCAACTTGAAACTATCAGTCATGTGTTCTAAATGACAGAGAGCGGTAAATTTAAAAACTCAAAAGTAACATAAATAAAACTAATTAGTGGCTTATATAAGACAACTATATATGTCGCTAAGAAAATCGGTGTCTTTACGCTTGTTAACAGAATTTCTATGTTTAGTTATTTGAAACATTTCTTTAAGATTACGTTTTTTGTAATTACTTTCAGTAGTCAATATCCTAGCATTAGAAAAGTCAAAGTTATGATCGAAAGTATGAGAGTGAACGACCAGTGCTGTACCTCTAGAATCTTTTCTACAATCATTTTTATGTTCTCTAATTCTGCCCTTAAAAAAACGTTCAGTCTGGCCAATGTAAACGCAACGACGTTCACACGGAAGAAGATAAACAATATTTGTTTTGTAATCTGTAGCAACTTTATTTTTATTTTTAGAGAAACAATGGAACGGGTTCTTCTCGTATTAAAAAACAACTGAAATATTAAATTCTTTGAAAAATCTTTTGTAAAAGCTAGTAAGACTGTTTATAAAAGGAAGAACAATGAGTTTATTCCAATCCAACGTTTGATCCATGATTTGAATCGTGGCTGACAAATTTCTGTTTTTTAAAACAACCAATCTTTTATCGATATATTTTTTTGTAAAATTTTTCAGATAATTATTAATTTTTAAAGTTTTTTTCTAAAATATGGAAGTTTTGTGATTGGAATTTAATGTGTGAAAGTTTGATAGCCCTATCCACAAGACTATAGATGACTGAGATTTTGTCTTTTATAGAAATATTAGAATGAAAATTGACATACCTTCCTGACCATGTTGGTTTTCGGTACCAATTAGTTATTAAACTAATATTTTCTTTGTAAATAGTGATGTCAAGGAAATTACTTCTGTTATTATTTTCAGTTTCAATTGTAAATTTCAATCTAGGGCGATGAGTTAAATTTAGACAAAATTTCATTGATTTTATTTTCAGAAATGCATGTCAAAATATCATCAACGTACCTAAAAAAGAAAATAGGTTTAAAAGAAAATTTAGGAATAATAGTGTTTTCCAAACATTCCATTACAAGGTCAGAAATTATGCTTGAATGTAAAATTCGTTTTGCAACTTATAATATGCATTGTCAAGACAAAATTCAGAATTAAAAATTCAAAATGTTCATAATAACTATGCACTGCGTGTCCAAGAGTGAACGGTTAACTTTAATATTAACTTTTCTAAAAATTCTTAAGATTGCCTTTTTTGACTCGTTATTAAAACAGTGTTAACCATCTTCTAAAATGAAAAATATTGTTTAACCTCTCTCATCGTAAGTACCACATTATTGTTTTCTTCTTCCTGTGGTACATTTTTGATACTAAATTGTTTTTAAAAAATTCTGTTAGGATCCAGTTATGGGATTTGCTTTCGATTATGTATCCTGATGAGGTCCGGCGTTGCGGGACGAAAGCTAGTTTGTTTGTTGTCTAATAAACATGAGTGAAATATGGATATTCTCGACTAGTAGATCAAAAATGTCGTAAGATCGACCTTCAAAATTTATCACTCTAATCAACAACCTAACATCTCAAGTATAGAATGCAAAATTGTTAAGATTTGTAAATTCTATTTTTTTCAATAAAAATAATTTCATTTAAATCTGATAATTTTCTTTTGAATACCAATTTCAGTTGAAACATAACAACTTAACCTATATTTGTTCAAAAATTGTAAATATTTCATGTTCAAGGCCAGATACGAATGTAACTTAAAATTGTGAAAAAATTGGAAATATTCTGTAAAAAGTAATAATGCGATAATAAAAATGTTTATTTCCGATAAAAAACTATAAACAGAATCAAAACTTGTCCAAATTTGTAAACTATATTATTTAAAATAAAATTCATAGTATTTAAATCTAATTATTTTTTTAACATTACCAATTTCAGGTGAATCGCAACATCACCTAACTATGTTTAAAAATTTTTAATATTTAATACTCCACATCAAATGCGAATGTAACTTAAAATTGTTAAAAGATTGTGAATCTTCTTTGAGAACAAATAAGTAATGAAAAATTTAATTCCGTTAAAAAACTTGAGCAGAATGCAAAATTGTTCAAATTTGTTAATTCTATTTTTTTAGTCAAAATAATTGGATTTAAATCTAATTATTTTTGTTTAAAAATACCAATTTCAGGTGGCTTCCGTCAAGTGGTGGTTTTTTAGCTTTATTGAAGGGAATAAGGGTGTGTGGATGCAGGAAGGGCAGAGAATTCGGAGATCGAGTGTAAAGGAAGAAAAATAGTTGCTTGGTAAGGGGGTTAAGAGGTATGCGGTTAAGGTGGGAAACATTATGGTGCTTTGGGTAAGGTAGGATGCCAATGACGCAAAGTTCACAAACTGATGCCAGAGGGCAACAATTACTGGACCAACATACAGAACAGTAAGCAGTAATTGCAACAATAGCTGGCGTTGGAATAAGCTTGCGCAGTGACTCAGGTACGGGCAGTCAACGTGGAAGACCTTCAAACCTACAGCGCTTCAACAAGCTAGATAGCGCGAGTTCAAACAGGAGTCTGGACAAATGCCAAAAAAAGGCAAGCGCAACTAGCTGGGAAGGGGAGGATAAAAGAAAAAGAGAGGCAGGGGGCGATGATTTAGAAAGCGAAAGGATAACAATGTACAGAGAGTGATGTGGATAAAGAAATAAGAAGAAGTAAGGAAAAGCAAGGGAGTAGGGCAGAGCCAGACAGGTAATCCTGAAAAAGGAAAGTACAAAGAAAAAATCGGTTTAAATATTGTGGAAAATGCATTTTTATGGTAAGAGAAAACGAAAGCCCTGAAAGATCGATCATTTGTAGAGTTAGTATTATTCTTGTTTATATTACGTAATGCGAAATAGTAGAATATGAACAGTAGTTAGGTTAGACTAAGGATGGAATTGTAAATATATATACAGGGAGTGGAGTCCCTCAAACCCGTAAAAGGGAGAGATTAAATACATACATACCAATTTCATGGACTTCCGTTTCCGGCATGAAAGTGAAAGGCAGTGGATTGTGGAAGTGTGTAGAAGGGTGTGGAAGTGAGAGATTAATTGAGGGATTGGAAATTTGTGACAGGGTGGAAGGACTGGGTTGATAGAGTTGATAGCAGTTGGGTTAGGTAGCTACAGAGAAAGGCGAGACAGGTATCAGACCGCGACGATAGATAGAGGGAGCGAAGGATAGAAGGCGGGATCGTTTGTATTGGATTCATGGCTAGCGGTGCGAGTTTCATCGCGGAAAAAACGAACGACACAGACTAGGAGCAAAATAAAAAGGCAAAATTTGTGCATCCAAAAATGATCTACAAAATTGTTTACTAATTATTTTTTTGATTGAATGCGTAGTTTTTCTTTTAATCATGAAAAATAACATTGACAATAAAAAATGAAATCATTAGAAAAATTATGCAAAATACAAAAACACAATAAATGACAAAAAATATCCGCAAATTTGTAATTAACATTTGTTAATAGGATACATTCAAAATAAAAATACATTCATAATAAAAATATTTCCTAAAATCACGTATACACTGCCCTTTTGACCCCATAAGGTACCACTTATGATCAGTTCCTATTGTAAACATATATCATTCACTTTCGTAAATAATAATTATTATTATTTACTGATAGATATGACTGGAATGAAAACATTGATATATTTCTCTTTTTACTCTTTGAATGGGATTGTTTCTATAAATAATTTTAAGTTACTACAAGAATATATCATACATTTTTAATAACGCAAGAAAAATTAGAATGAAGGAATAAATATAATTTTATGTAATAATATATAATTCAATTCTTTTAAATGATAAATAAATACAAACATTAGTTTTTATTGACAAGTGGATTATTTACTATCCAAACAAACATGTTAATACAAAAAAGTTCAGTATAAGAGTGGAAAGTAATAGGAAAAAATGAAAAAGGTAAAATAGGAAACAAATATCGTATCAGGAGTTCCCAAACAATAAAAGTTTGTTTCGTATTTTCGTTACGTTTATTACACCCAATTTGTCCTCTTTTCGCAGCAACGTCTGCGAAACCGTGCTGAACTACTCCGTAAAAGGGGCTATGTAAGCGGAACGCCTACTCTACCACAGCTAGAACAAGCCGGCAACAAAGAAAGAGAGGCGACACTAAGACCAACCGCGGGCTGGCATCCAATAGATGAAGAGCGATGCTTTACGACCCGGAGAAACATAAACACCAAGGTTTCTCTCAAGCCTAAAGATCTGGCTGAAATGGATGACGAGCTTCGTGGACATTTTTCCAGTGAATTCAACCTCTGGGCTATCAATTATTGTGTGTATAATGCAGCGAGAGCTTTGGCCGATGCGAACCGTAAAACAAAACCAACGGTTGATCATAAGACCAAAAGACGAATGCATCAACTTACCATAAAGATAGGCTGGGAAAGACAGTATGCGTCCCGCATTCAATGTGTGATTGACAACATCACATCTAGCAGGAATTTTACCGCCAAGGTTCGAAAGTTCCCGCGCGAACTCCGGACCCGTTATCACACACTTAACAAGTCAAAGCTGCTGACCATCAGGAAGCATATTGTTGAGAGAATACGGATACTATCTGACGCTAAGAGAAGTCTAGAGCGGAGGGAGAGGTGGGTCAGAAAGAATCAGCAGTTTCCATCACTACCGAGGAGGTGAAAAATGTATTAAGAGGGATGAAGAACTATTCCGCACCGGGACCAGATTGTATCAAAACCTTCTGGTGGAAGAAGTTTTCTTCAACCCACCAGCATTTGGCCCGTATTTTCACCTCATATTTGAAGTCGGAAGAGCCAATTCCAGAGTGGTTCGTGGGAGGGCGCACAATACTCCTGCCGAAAATAGCCAACTTAGCAGACCCGAAGAACTACAGGCCAATAACTTGTCTGAACACGCTTTATAAGATATTCACAGCTATCCTAAATGATAGGATTGTTCGGGCAATTGAACCTGTGTGGCAAGAAATGTATGAACAACGAGGCTCAAAGAAAGGCGTAGCCGGATGTCGGGAGAACCTGCTCATCGATAGATGTGTCTGCAAAGATGCAGCATTCTACCAGCGTGACCTATCGATGGCCTGGATTGATTATCGGAAAGCTTTCGATTCGACGTCCCATAGACTTATCATCTGTCTTTAGGAAATCTTAAAGGTTCATCCGCAAATAGTTGGGTGCATAGAGAGATTGATGCCACTTTGGAAAACCAGATCTACTATCTCATCTGGCAAAAATCGTGTGACAACTAACAAGGTCACGTTTCAGAGGTGTCTTTCAGGGCGACACCATGAGCCCACTTCTCTTTTGCCTTACATTATTGCCACTATCTCGAGCACTGCGCCATTCTGACGGGTACTTGTGCAACTGCATCTAGCTCTGGGGATTGTCGAACGATATACTAAGGAAATTGGAATGGAATTTGGGTTAGACAAATTCGCCAAGGTTTATTTGAAGCGAGGAAA
>NC_046666.1:113596407-113628405 GCF_010883055.1 Belonocnema kinseyi | reverse complement strand
GGGACAAGAAAGGTTATGCACATGAACAAAAGCATGCATCTTAAGTCTTTCGTTCCGCGACTGTACATCTCACGCCGTCAAGGGGGTCGCGGAATATTGAGTTTTGAATGTCTTCACAACAGGATTATTCTGGGTACAGCACATAGAGTAGCAAATGGAAGAGACCCTATTCTTAAAATGGTCAGGAATCATGAAGAAGTGAGCAAAGGAGCATTTCTGTACAAAGCAGCTGAGCAGGCTGCTGAAACACTCGGACTTGAATTCAGTATTAGGGGTGAGCAAAATGCGATAAGAGCATAAGAGGATGCACGGTATCTTCCACAGAAATGTGAAGGATCAGTCAATGTCTTGTGAGCTAACGTTTTCTTTCCTTAAATCGCCCGGATTGAAGTCTGGTACAGAGGGTTTCATTTTTGCATGCCAAGAAGGTGTCATTTCCACCTTAACATACCGTCGCCACATTTTAAGCCAAGACATTACCAATGATAGCTGCAGGGCGTGCCATGCACACTCCGAGCATTTAGCTCACATACTATCTAGTTGTCCAACTCACGCAGGAACGACCTACATTCAAAGGCACAATGCGGCACTAAGAGTGCTTTATTACCATCTCTGTCACTCCTACGGCATTCACCTTAATATCACTCCTCTAAATGCTCCTAGGGAAATTGAGTCAATTGTCGAGAATGGGAAGTACCGCATATACTGGAACTTTATATTCTCGACAATTGTTTCTGTTGCTCACTCGAGGCCTGACATGGTTCGTCTTGACATCGAGAAGCGAACCATGTTCGTTATCGAATTTTCGACACGAGCTGACAAAAACATCATAGCCAAGGAGAATGAAAAGAAAGAGAGGTATCGAGACCTTATAAGGGATTTGCAACGATTGTACCCGGAATATTCTGTTAAACTGATCGTCCTTATCATCGGCGCTCTTGGAGGTGCCAAGCTTTCACTTGCTAATGGCCTAAAAAGCATCCCTGCGTGTCAACAATATGCTAGAACACTTGCGGGAAAAATGCAGAAGGCGGTTGTCCTTGGGTCACTCCGTGTTCTTATGGTACACGAGGCTTTTGCTGGATCGTCGTATTGATTCCTTTACAGACTGTAACCACCTATCTCACGGTTGTGAGACGTGGTTATGGCTGAAATTTTACTGCGATTTTGCTGGAAGCTGGTGCAATTATTCAGATTAGCACCCGCTCCCGGCGAAATCCTGCGGTTGTCCTTATGACAAATTTTTAATTATATATATCCATTTGATTTTAACAAAACTTCTGTTTGCGATGACTTATGTAAATTCTTACTGTAAGCAGAAGAAAAAATACATATGCGTCTAATGATTTAGCAATAGCTATGCATATTAAATTATTGACACATAAACACACACGCAAATATAACTTTTATTAATTAATTGTGAATTATAAAATCAATTATGATATTAAAGGTTTGCTAAATTTATCCCACCCACACTACAGAATAACTTTCATCCTTTTGTCATTTATTTGTCTGTGACCAGAGTGTGCAGGCGTTGGCTTCCACTAAGCATCTTCTTGTGAATGTGTAAAAGTTGTACCACTTAGGACGTAAGGTATTCCCAAGCACGGTCTTCGCGAAACCATTCTATTTTTCGAGACCAATCAGCGTACTTGTCTTCTAGTACCCACAAGTGATTTAACATATCTTCTTGTGAGGATATTACAAGAGAAATAGTCATCCCTATTTTACTATTTCGTAGTCCACTTAGAAGGGATCTTATCTCTATTTTCCTTACGAACTGTTCGTCATTACTGTAAATATAAAATCAAATTCTTTGTATTTATATTTTGTTTTCTACGTTTAAATAAATACAAACAGTGTTTATATAAATACAAGAAAACATTTGAAATTATATAATACGTAACAGACCCTCCTCCACTAAAGTTATCTGGAAAACCGAGTTTTATTCCTTTAACCGTCGGTTTTTCATATTCTCAGTCGACTGTTTCCATGAGCAGTCCGGACGGTTTTATATTCCTTTTGAGTAATAACGCGATGTAAAGCTGTGCGATGAATGGCATTAAAGGTAACTGTTGGTGTATCATCATTTTCACCTAGTATTAGCTGCCAAATAGAGTCACAGTTAACGGTGGTTGAAGCGGAATGATTGAAAGAAATCCCCTTTATTTTACACACTTCAACTTTCCTACCCTTTGGCTTTCTCACTTTATACGGATAAAATGTTGCCCGACCAGGCACAAAAGCACAAAATGCACAAAAGCATATAACTCTCTTTGTCGTAGCATGCCAACTCATTTTCATGTCACATAGGAAGTTTCCCAATGGACGTTCGTATTCTCCGGGTTCTCCAGTAAAAACATAAATTACAGAATCTGTATCATAAAACAGAGCTCGCCTACCTAGTGGTTGCAGGTAATTATACAGTTTGAGTCGAGATTGAGCCGTAGTATATGCAGCTATGACAACGTTTGTGATTCGAGACTGTTGAACCGCTGTGCTGTTATGTTGCCATGCTACATACAAAATAGAATTATTAACTGGTATTATTCCAAATTCTACGACTTCAGGTTTCATGAGAAGTGCTAGGAGATGTTTTTGAGTCGTAACTACATGACACTAAGGGAGATTTTCGCGCTGAACAAAATTTCCCCAAAATGAGTTTAAACATAGTTTGGCTACATATCTCAACCCCTGATTGAAACATATTTTTTGAGGATCCAGCGCAATGCCTTCTTTTTCCTCAAAATCTGCTAGGTAGCGAGGTTTAGAAGCTTCATCAAGACACCAAACAGGCCAGTCACTTTATTCCTGATTTATTTTCATATAGATATTGATGTATGGTGCGAAGAGCCCTCCTGTGTGAGTTTGAGAATCGTACTGGGTAATTTCATAATGCCATATCTCAAATATAGTTAGTACTTTATACCCTAACTTTATGGCTTTATCCGCAACATCATCGATACAGGGGAAACAATAGACGGTTGTACATGCGTACCGGCAATACAGGGTGAAATTCACAACGTGGTGGCAATATAGAGCAATATAAAGACCTTCAGCTTGATCAAGATCTGTATTTGTAGGCCCTGTTAATACTTTACATTCATCACCTACGTATACATTTGGATGGCAAATGGGAAACTTACCGTACTTTGATATCGATGGGTATAAGGAGATGATGTCGGCAGAACGCCCTTTTTCTTTGCCAGACATTTCACAGTATGTCACAGTGTTTCCCATTCGCCCACCAAATAAGCATCACGTGGATCGCGTGGTTTCCTAGCTAAAAATGGATGATTTCGAAGTGTGTTCTTCAAGCTGGAATTTCGTTTAATCATTTTATCAAACTCGCACCCGACTTCAATTTTTGATCACGACTTACTACATAACATGTTTGACAACCATACCAGAAACAACCATGAAATTAAATTACGTGTTGCACCTTTGTATTAGGTTCTTCGTAAAACCCATCTACTCGCCGTTTAACGTAATTTACCCTTCCGTAAATCACGTTAAACGACGGGGGTATGGCTTTTACATATATCACATAAAAAACATTTTAAAGTTCGCATGTTTACATGAGTTGTAAACATTACAAGGTCAGCGCGCCTCGACCTCCTGCAGTCGTAGACTTGTTGATACTACGAGTATAACGCTTTCAGTTAAATTAACTAAGTAATAAGCCCCACTTCATTATAACGTGTTCGTAAAAAAAAATTAAGGAAGCTAATGAAGACGAAATCATGTCATCTGAGGAAGAAGCAGAAGACTGAAAAATGATTAAATTAAAATTGAAAAACAAGAGAACATATTCTGAATTTTCTTATTTCAATAAAAAGCCTACTTTTGCTTATGTGCCCTTCTTCCATCCAAGGCCTCAATTATGTACTCGATAGCCTTATCTGATTGTCGACCACCCATTCGATAACCATTTGTAGGTAGAATTGCAATTGTATTAGATTTCAAGTAATATTTTTGAGCATGATGATGCTATGGTTGTCGCTTCTGTGAATGAGAAAACATTCCCATTGGTCAGAAGTAAATTTCAAAATGCCGAACATGCTCGTCGAAGAATGTGAACCTCATTCTTGCAGTAACTTTCGAGATATTTTTGAATTTCAAAATCGTAATTCGAATTTCGCTAAGGGTCATTTCGCTCAAGCTGTCAAGGAATACTGTTTTTCCGATCTTCATTGGTATGATTTTAGTACCGATGATGACAAGATAAGGGGGCTTATAACCTTTATTTTGCACCAGATGACGTAGGATGACCTGTGCGTCAAATCCGCGAGCATTGTGTGCAATACATATTGTTCGATGAGAACCACGCATTGCTAACTCAACTAGTTGATTCACATGATCGTCAAGGAATAATTACTCATGTACTCCGCACTTTGAACACAGTTTCGAGATGTCTGGTTCATCCTGACACTGCATACATACTTGTGGAAAATCACATAAGTTCGGAACATGAATTTTCGTTTTAGAATCACCAGGTGCCGTCGTGTTCTACTGTGTTTCGAAATCATAAAAGATACAAACAACGTGTGTTTCGTGTTTACTATTATTTATGATTTTCAAAAATTTCTACATAATTTTATTCCAGAACGAACACTGGTTTTACCTCAGAAAGAATCAGCTTTGCGGTGATTTTCTACGCACACGGGGCCGGGAAAATGCCTAGAACAATCATTGCACCTTATTAAATCTAAATTTGTATCGCATGGTGATTTCGTTTTACACCGTGGACAAATATGAGAACAGCGATGTTGTTGTGTTCTGTTATTCCTTCTGTTACATGCTAAACAAAAGATCCTACTACCGGCTGCACCACGCAAATTTAATATTGTTTGGTAGTCTTTCTTTTCCTCATAATACAGGATATTTACCCTAAATTTGACTGAAAACCCTCTATTTACCATGTGTATAGTACCACCATACACTGGATCTACTCTTCGGCCGAATGCGAAAAAAAAACTGTTATCAGAATCCCCTCATGGGCTAAATGAATTTGAAATTTATTAATTTCTGGTATTCCACAGTCATCTTCCGGTATTTGCACACTAGCACTTTTGACTAAATTTTTTGCCAGTTGACGCTGCAAAATTCCACACGAATCTCTTATTCCAATGATCGTGTAATGTACCAGACCTTTCTTCCTCACGGTGCGCATGTGCAATACCAGCAACTATTGCACGTGGTAAGCACAAGTTATCGGCATTTTCAATAGTCGGAATTGAACTTTTTGCCACATCTTCGTTTATCAAACCACTGCGCCCGCAACCAGTTGATACCTTCGCGACTTTTGATGAGAGAATACATTCATTCGTAATCCTGAACGTCACGATACTTAGCACTATCTTAAATATGAGATCCCATAATTCATCAGCAAAAAATAAACGTACTGATCGAAAGTACATTGATTTTGGTCCATGTGTTAATGTCACAGTTGAAATTGTGACAACAATAAAGTCGGATGGTGCACATGAAGCAATAAGATGGGCATGGATATCCTTAATAGTCCCTTCTAACCAATTTAACATTTTCTTCCCATGCACAGTGCGGCGAATTAGAAATCCGATTCCATCTTTTTTTTTAAATTGAAGCTAATTCAATTTTGAAGAGGTCTGTCGAGGGCGATTTGGCGAAAAAGGCTCTGTTTGTTTGTTAGTCAATTTGCAAAATGCCAAAAAACTATAATTTTTCATATTTAAGCTGTCTGTTCTGTAGCAGTCATTGATTTTACCTCGAAAAGGTGAAAAACTAATAGATTTACAATAGACTAACAAATACTAATAACTTAGATGAAGTTTGTGCAATCTGTTCAATTGTTATAAACAAATTTATTAACGAAATCGATTATTGCTGTACATTGAAGCCTGAAAGATATTTTCATCACGTTTTTCCCCGTGAAATCGAATGAAATGATTGTTTCGTTGAAATCAAACACTAAATTAAAATTGTTTGATTGTTATAAGAAAATTTCATAGACAAACTTAATAAATAAGCGCCTCTGTATATACAAAATGCATTTTTTCTGCGCAATCATTAGGTTTGCCTTCAAAAACGAAAATTCCATGACAGAAATGGACTAAATTGATCAACGACTTGTGACGCAAATCTTCATTGGTTGCAATCCGACTGATCTTACGGGCATTGCATTTCCTTATCCTCTTGAAAATCTTGTTTTTGTTCGATAGGCAATGGGGCATTTTCAATTACCTTGATTGATTTGGTGATTTATTATTATTGCTGGCATTGTCTATTTTTGTTTAACATGGTCTTTATCTATTTCTTATTTTACCTTTAGATCTTTCATTTTTCTTTTCTTTCGTTTCACACATATCCGTTAGAATCATTTCACCCACTACACTATCGGCAATCTCTCCAGTTTCAGTGGCCAATATTAGAACGGACGCCTCGATCTCACTACGCGCTACCAACATACGCTTGTATTCTAAACGAAAGAAAAGTTTAAAAAAAAATTTTATTTTATTTTTAATCTTAATTTCAATATAATTTTAATACAATTTTAATTCAATATTTATTTCATTTTCATTTTATTTAAATGTAACAAAACAAATTTTTATTAAACTTCTCAAACCAACTACTGTTGTTTTACTCTTTAACGATGGAGAAAATAAATTGAAACTGGTTCAGTTATGCATTCGTGAGGAACCGAACCTTTTCCATTGAAATCTAAATTCAACAACGGAATTGTATTCCATTCCAATGGAAAAACTCACTCAGTTTCTATTTCTTCAAAGATGTTAAAAATACGACAAGGTTTTAAAGTCTGTAAATAATAAATGTATTTGAACCGTGCCATGAGAAAAAGGGACTAACTCTCTAAACGGGCATTTTACAGGGGCGAGCGATTGACAATTCATCATTGACAAAATATAACTAAAATATTGTTTTTCCATTCAAATTCCCAGTTTCATTTCAATTTTGCAAAGGTCCGGAGGTATGGGTAAATATTGATGCATCCAAAATCGACACTGTGTCCCCTATTCCCCTGTTTCCCCCTTTTTTAAAAAACCCTCCTTTTTCACTCTTTTCAAGATACTTTCCTTTTTTCTCGGTATTTTTGTTGTTTTTTCTCACTTAAATCCGAACTGATTTAATAAAACCCAGTAATGAAATTGAACTACTTTTGTTAAAAATGGAAATTATTTATGAATAATTACATCGTTGCGCGCCTCTATTATGTGTATGTGAAGTTTTAAGCCATGTTAACCAATGGGTAAGCTTATTTAGCCGGTATAGAAGCCAGTTTGTGGCAACCCGACCGCGTGCAGTAGTTACGTCGTCCCGCATATTTTTGCAGTTATTATTTATTGCTCTGTGCTTTGCTCGTCGGTTTTTTGTATAATCGGTGTTGTTCTGTATTTTTTCTGATATGTGAATAGTTTCCACGTGAAGGATCTAGGATAGTGCTGTCTATTTTGACTGACTGTGGCCCAATCATGGTGCCTATTATTGTAAGAAACAGTGAAATTTGTAAGTGACTCGACTATTTGAGTGTCATGGCGATGGATTGCGTTGCTGGAGAGTCGGTGATTCATGTGCTGTGACATATAAGGCGAAATCTTTAAAGCTAAGAAAATCTGCAAACGTGAAATTGTAGAACCAATAGTTTAATTATAATTATTTAATTTGCTGCTTCTTTAAAATTGCTAAAGACGTGGAAATTGAAAGTTGTCTCATGGCTTTGTAAATAGATCATGTGATGAATTATGGTATTTATTGATTTCTGCGTAGTGAAAAGTGCGCCCTGGTCCTCACCAACTGATAGCTTATTGTGTATGCTGGGTCTCACAGCAAAGTGTGTCTTGACATTTAAAACTGTTTATTTTCTACAGTGCCTTTTGGATTATAATCTCTCAAGTTTACAAAACAACCAAGTTTACGATGAGTCAAACAGCAGGCGGAATGCGCATGTGCTACTTTTGTTCACAGGAAATAAAAAATAATTTTTGTGATTGTCTTTCATGTGATGTTTTATACCACCCAGGCTGTGCTAAATTGTCTAAACCTCTATCTAGTGGTATTTATGGAAAATTTTGCTTTTTAAAAAATAGCCAGCATAGCAGACCCAGTTCTCCTAGCCCAGGACGTTGCATAACTACTGATGATATGGCCAAAATCCTACAGACGCTAAGCGTTGAAGTCTTAAATGAGGTACAAAATATACAAGAAACTGCCTATTCCTCTACTGCAATATTTAACACTCGATTTGACTCGTTGGATGAAAAGTTGTCTGGTATCGACACTCGTGTATGTACTCTGGAAGATGAGATAATTAACGTTAAAGCTACAATGGATAACTTCAGTGTTAATACTCAAAGCCTTTCTGATAAAGTGAAACTCGACTGCATAAGGGAAATAAATGACAGAGCCTCCCGGAAAAAGAATTTAATTATATTTGCTGCAGATGAGGTTCGATCTCCTTCATTAGGTAAAGAGTTGGACCATACTAAGATGACTAATCTTCTCTCAAAAATATCTCCTTCCACAACAATTGCTGAAGTAGTTCTTATACGAATTGGCAAATATTCCCAGAATGCCACAACATCGAGACCAATTAAAGGCATATTTCCATTGGAATCCACAGCCATGGAGGCCTTTCGGAAATACCTCAAAGTGTCGCAGAGTCAACTTCATCAACCATCTCTCCTAGGTATGACTATCTCGCTCGATAAAACACCGTTGGAGCAACGAGAATATAAGGAGGTAAAAAAATTCTCACTCAACGAACTGCGAAAGGATAGAGGGGTCTGAGACTAGTCTATCGCGATGGATCTCTTCAAATCGTAAAAAACCGGGATCAAACAGCAACGTCAAGGGATGGCGGGGTAGGCTAGATATTGGTAAGACTATCAAACTCCATTACCAAAACGTCAGGGGCCTTAATAGCAAGATAAACCAAGCACTGTTATCTTAAAACATATTTCATTACATTATCATTAAGATTTCCGATAAATGTAAATGATTTCGCAAAGGCATACATAAATTGCCAATGATTTCACAAAAATTTCAGAAATCTTTCCACAATATTTCAAAGATTTTCAAAGATTTCAACAATTTCAAAGATGTATCAAATAATTTAAAAATATTTTTTATGTCTTTTAATTATTTCCCAAAGACGTCAAAAATTTCATAAATATTTGAAGTATTTTGCAAAGATTTGAACAAATTCAAAAATAAACCAAGTACTTCGCAAATATTTTCAAAAAATTTCAATGATTTTCCAAAGATTTTGTAAAGATTTCGGATAGATTTAAAAGATTCTACAAAGGCATGAATGATTTCCTAATGATTTTACAAAGATTTTAATACTTTTACAAATGTTTTTAAAAATATTAAACAAAGTTCCAAAGATTCCGGAAAGACTTCTGAAAGATTTCAATGATTTTCTAAAAACTTAAAATGTCGGTAACACTGAAAATTATTTACAAATATTATTAAATATTTAAAAAATATTACTAATATTTTATAAAAGTTTCAATGGTTTTCTAAAGATTTTGTAAAGATTGTGGATAGATTAAAAAGATTTAACAAAGGCATACTTGATTTCCTAATGATTTCAGAAAGATTTTAATAGTTTTACAAATGTTTCAAAAATATTAAACATAATTCCAAATATTCTGGAATGACTTCGGAAAGATTTCAATGATTTTCTGAAGACTTAAAATGTCGGTAACATTTAAACATTTTTCCAAATATTACTAATATTTTATAAAAGTTTCAATGGTTTTCTAAAGATTTTGTAAAGATTGTGGATAGATTAAAAAGATTTAACAAAGGCATACTTGATTTCCTAATGATTTCAGAAAGATTTTAATAGTTTTACAAATGTTTCAAAAATATTAAACATAATTCCAAATATTCTGGAATGACTTCGGAAAGATTTCAATGATTTTCTAAAGAATTAAAATGTCGGTAACATTTCAACAATTTAAAAAATATTATTAAATATAAAAAAATATTACCAATATTTTATGAAAGTTTCAATGATTGTCTAAAGATTTAATAAAATTTTCAGAGATTTCGTATAGTTTAAAAATATTTCAAAAAAACTTCAAAGACTTCCAACCGATTGGAATAATTTCAAATATATAACAAATATTTAAAAAGCATTCTAAATATATAATACATATTGTAAATTTTTAAAAAGGTTTCATACAAATTTCCAATATTTCGTAAAGATGTCAAATGGACTCAAAAGATTTAACAAAGACTTCAATGACTTTCGAAAGTTTTGAATCATTTAAAGAATTTTATCAAATATTTATAAAATATTTGAAATATTTTGCAATTGATTTTGGATGGATTTAAAAGATATTGCAGACTTCAATCATTTGTCAAAGATTTTAACAATTTCACAAACACTTCCAAATATTTCAAAAATATTTTTAATACAGGTAGATTTGTGGAAAAATTCAAACGATCGGATGAGTTTAATCATTCGATTTCATAGGGGGCCAAATCAATACTTAGTCACTTTCTGGGCGATTTCTCATGGCAAAGACGACTTTGAACTAATTTTCAGTTTTTAAAACTGTTATTATTTGTCTAGACAATTTTTCCCCCTGACAATCCTAAAAATGTATTATTTTTCAAATAAATGATACCATTTATGAAAGTTAACAAAAATATTGTTTATTTAACATGTTGTGAAAGTGTTAAAACAAATCCTACCTGCTAAAATTTTTTGAGGGGTTCGAGGGTAATTTTTTGAGTCTAAAATAACAACCTTGGGGATGGGTTATTGAATTTCAAAATTAATGCGTTTTATTGTAAGATTTTCTTTTAATCGAATTTTCTTAGGAAACGGAACAAATTTCAACCCTTGGGATACAGTGACGATGTCGCCATAATGGAAAAAATACTTGGTAGCCTTCTCTAAATACTCGTATAACTCGTTGATTACAGCATGGGATAGTGTAGATCCTACACAGCAGAATCTAAACAACTTACATCAGCTACTCCTGAAGGAAGAGACTCTCCTTGGAACCACCGATGAGATGAAAAAATGCGCTGGCTGCCATGACCCTAAAAAATAAGAAACCTACGACAAGCGCATCATAAGAGATTACCGAAAAAGGAAAAATGTGAATCTTGGTGACAGTAAAAACGTCAGTGCTTTTATGGCCTGCACAAAAGAAAATCAGAAACCAGTGTCAAGTGAAGTGGATGCTTGTGCTTTTTCGACAATTACAAAGGCGGACAAACTGTCTTACAAAAAGTCATGGGACGTGGTACTATCCCGGAGAAGAGATTAGCAAACGCAAAATGAATTGATGTGAATTTAGAACATATGTTGTTTGTGCCTATCTTCAAACTAAATCTATTTCCAATCCATGTCAGTTCTACAAGAAAACTTGAGGTCCTTTTATCCGGAGAATCAATTGGATTTTATCGCAATGTTCAGCTAGTTGATTAAGGATTAAAGCAAGAAAATAAAATATACAGAATGTTTCTTCAATGGGGTTTCCACTTCAAAGCTAATCGAGCGTCCTCGAACGGTCTTTAGATGCAACACATCCGCCTGATTCATTTAAACAAATAGTCATCAAAAGAAATCAAAGCTCTGGGAGTAAATTTTTCCGATACTGAAGACTTTTTTGTGATGGATACCAGCTAGAAAAATCTCACCACCACACTTTAAATCCAGAAACTCTGTATAGGGATGCAGTAGGGTTACTTATATTTTTGGCTATGGTGACTCGTCCCGATATCACGTTTGCTATAATCTCTTTAAGCAGATACCTACATTGTCACGACGAAAGTCATTGGCAAGTCGTCAAGCGTATCTTTCGATATTAAAGAGGCACAAATGATTTCGGCATACTTTATTTAATTTGAAAATATTATTTTCCATCTAGTCTGATTAAGACGTTAAGCATCTTTTGCTATTGAAGACTCTTAACCTGATCGATATTGTGCAGATTTTCTGCCTTCATGGTTTGGAGGGTTGTCTACTATCGGTAAGGTTCCATCTCTGAGGATAAAGCAGATTAATTCAAAGTAATTACTTGTACCTACCATTAACAACGAGGTGAAATTTAGCGTTACTTTCTTGAATTAAGAATTCTTATTCTGATCCCTCTAATAACTTAATTGGAAAAGCACCTGACCGGAAATCAGAAGTTTTGTGGTTCGATTCCCAATGGAGTAAAGATGGAGTAGGATCTTTTTATCAAAAAGTAATTTTATTTTAAAATTATTAAAAGAATTCAAGTGACCTCGTCTTAACAATAATTTGTTAAAAATAATGTTAAGTAATATTTAATTGTTGAATTAAAAGAATTCATAAGTATTCAAAAATAAATAAATATATAATAAAACGCAGTTTTGAATTTTCTGAATAATCTTAACCTGGCCAGGGGTGGCTCAGGATAAAAACTCTGTTATAACTCTAAGATTTAGTCTATTAAACTTTAAATTCCCCCTTACCTGGCTTCCGTCAGTTAAACTTTTAGAAAAACGAATTCGCGGGTCTCACTCTTTTAACCCAAGAATCACCCACGAAATCTGTTATTAATTTATTCTAGGCGCCAGGTAGGATTACCCTACCCGAACCCCGTTGACGATCGTTACTCTATGGCCTGACTGGTCAGCTAGCTCGCTTTATCGCATGCTAGGGTGGTGAGTATTCCAGGAGCAAGAGAGAAGTGCCCTGTATGGCCACGAGTCGATTTACAAACTCACCTCAAAATCTGACAATCTTAACTCCCGAGACACTGGCTTTTGGCACCAGAGAAACCCAAATTAAACAAAACATCCATGCGAGACACCCCCTGGCCTTCTAAAGCCACTCTGCGTCAATTTTCTTGTTACTCCCTGGCCAACCCGAGAGACGCCCGCCTCACTATTTTATTGTCGTTTATAGGTGTTCGAGCGTTTCCGAAGTCTAATTGGAGAGCGAGGGGGTCTTGGATTGCCCAAAAATTACGTGAGCAATCTTGCAGAACTCCAAAAACTAGCATGTGTGGTTCTACGCATTCCTGCCAAACGTGGTGCTTGTGCCGGGTCGAAACAATTAGATACTGGCAAAAAAAAATAATCACCTACCTCTGAGCCAATTCTGCTTTCGCTTTAAAATCCATCCCTTGGTCTACGGTTTTCGGTTTTCAGAATGTCCCTTTTCCAATTCTCCGGGTTGTTTTGGGATAGCCGCAACTCCAAGCCAGAGCATCCAAAGTAATTTCTTAACCCTAAATTAGAGTTTTGGAGTAACAAATAAAAAAATTATACGATTTTTATGCAAAAAAACGTCATTAATTCTAACTTCAGTACGAAAAGATTTTTCTTTAATTTAGCATTTTAAATGTTTCCAAATGTTAATAAAAAGGTAATAAGAAGTTTTAGTTTTAAGAAAAAAAAAAATATATTTTATAATTTTTTTCACAATAATTAATTAGTAATTGTAATTTACGTCTTCTTAAAGTTATTAAAAAAACGTATGATATAAAATTTATCAGTGCAGTTATTAATGATTCTTAATTCATTTTTGATAATTTTAGTGATTTTATTTTAAGTCAAATTGTCGGAAATAAACAAAAATGTAATTTTAATACCCGATAGAGACGAGGTTTTAGGATTAGGAAAATTCTATTTGATCATTTCTCAATCATTTTTTATTATAATTATTAAATCTGAATATTCACATAATTTGCTTCCGTTCATTTCCATCGGATCTTCAGAATGTATGTTGTGTTACGTGCTGTCGCTAGTGCCTGATACTTCGTCGCTGGAACGTGACCGCCGCCAATTACCTACCTTTTTGTGGCAGTTTGAAAGTGGCTTTCATTCTGCGAACACCTGTCGGCATCGAAGCTTTAAAAGTGGTTCTGTGTTTCGAAGGTTAAAGAAAATCGTAGAATTAAGATTGTTAAATTCAGGAAAATGGATTCACCTGCTATTGTTAAGCACTATATGAATACAAATCCCTAGTATAATAGTCACAGTAATACTGTATAAAAAATAGACGATTTGTGTGCAAAAGTAAGATAAAATTGAATAAAACTAAGGAAACATGTAGACTAAAGTAGAGTTGCTCCATTTTGTTCCACTTTCGGACCCATCAGATCTTGTAAGAAGTACTACATGTTAATGAAATCAAAAATAATCCTTTGTCCGTACGTGTCTTAGCGATTTTTTTCAACTTTTTTATACAAAATCCCAAGATATCGATTTTCCACACGTATAATGTGTACGGGCGGTATTTCAAGAAAACGCAGTGTTGTCTTGCTAGAAACTGACCGAAGGTGTTGTCGCGTTGATGTCGCGGTAAGGCTCGAGTTTGACGGTTATGTTGGCGGTAGCATTGCTACGGACAAAGTTTCCCATGTCAAATAGGTTGAAAACGAAGAGGAGAGGGACTAAGTAGAACACCAAGGCCCATAAATGAAAAATGGAGAATATATTAAAGATTTCGAAATGCTTGTCGCTGACCGAGGATCTTCGGGGCCACAGCATGCGGGACGGTGGCGATGGTGAGCTGCGAGATGGTCAGGCAGATCTCACTAATCAAACAGCTGGCCAGTAAGAACATATTCGACAAACGGTAAGCAGTAGAACATCAACTGTGTCTGTTGAGGATGCTTTGGCTAGCGGTAGCTATTCCCAGCCAACCACCTTGAAAGAAATACCGTGGGAGAGCATCAATTATGATAACACAATGAAAGAAGAATTGGTGCATCTCTATTACGAAAGTCGAAGTTTGAAACGAAAAAAGGATACAATTTAAGAACAAATGCTGCAAAGGATATGAAACAACAGGTTCTTTGGCGTGGAAAAACGATGGCATTAAACATCAGATAGAGGAAGCCGCGTCAAACGATCAAGCAGGAGCAACTGATGTTCTTCCTCAACCTATTGATGATCTAGCACCACCAGATCCTCTAGAGGTGAATGACCTTATACAACCAGAGGCAGGAGCAGATGTTCAGCAACCGAAAAAGTGACGAAATCTGTAAACAGACTGCTTTCGGCTGTTGAAATAGCTGCTATAAAAATGGAAGTGGAACAGCAGCTTCCTATTGATGAACTCGCTTTGAAAGATGTGGACAACGAAGACTTGATTGATGCCGAAGGCATAGTTGCTAGGGATAATAAACATCATGTACCGTATCCATTAGAACCACATCCGGATATTACTAACGATGACGTGGATAGGGAAATCCCAGAAAAACTACAGCGCCTTGAAAGGGATTTTGGTCATGCTTTACTACATTTCAAATATGTAGAACCAAAACTAAGGCATTCTCTGCCTAAAATGAGTATCACAAATGATCTGCGTGCAATATAAAAAAGGAAAGACAACCATAAAGCTGATTAACCCTGTAACTAAAATCATCCACCATCGACACATCGAGACATTAACACCAGCAATATTGGATGAAATTTTAGACTCTCAAAGACAGAGACTTGATTTTCTTACTGCCAGACTGCGTCGGTACAAGAAAATTCCCTCAATTTGGAAGATATGACTAACTACTGTTCAGGTGTTTGAGGAAAACTGAATAGATGCAATTTGGGCACTGCGTGGTTCAAACTGGAGGAAGCAAGCGCAAGCAGTAGCCTTGAAATGCAACTGACAAACATCACGTGGTCCAGACATGGTGCACAACTTCTCGTACAAGTATCTGACGAGTATGCATCTTGTGTTGGCAAGGTATTTTCAGAAAATCATTGAACACCTAGATCTGATGCCAGGCTTTATTCTCAAGGGTACTACGCATATGTTACCAAAAAAACCAGACGCTCAAAATCCACCTGACTTTCGACCGATAGTCTGTCTTCCAACAATTTATAACTGTCTTACAGCTATAATTGCAGATAAGGTATATTCTCATTGCTACGAGAATGACATTCTTACAGAAGAAAAAACAGGATGTTGTCAAAACTCGCGAGACTGTCAAAATCTAGTGACTATAGACACTGTTGCCATGACTCAAGCTCGTAAGCATCAAAGGAACTTACACATGGCATATATTGACCTCAAGCAAGCGTTTCCTTCCATGCCGCATGACTATTTGCTTGAAGTCATACAACTTTACAAAATCTGCCCACACATTATTGACTTTTGAACCCATACGATGAGGCTCTGGGGTACAATAATCAAGTACTTTGATCATGGACAACCAAGAATAACTAGATCAATACGTTTTACGATGGGTATATTTCAAGGAGACTCCTTCAGTGCACTATGGTTCTGTTTAGCGTTGAATCCATTGAGCGAAACACTAAACAGCATGTCTCGTGGGTTTAAAATTCATGATAATTAGGATTAGGGACCGCAGAGTTAGACAACGAGTTCGAAAATGACATCGAGGCAATGGCTGCAGGCGAATAATTTAAATATCTGGGTATTCTTGAATCTAAGGGTATTCAACATACGGTGGTTAAGACAAGTCTAACGTCTGCCTTCACTACGAGACTCAGATTGATTATGAAGTTTTCTCTATTCGTCAAACAAAATCAGGGCAATCAACAAATATGCCATCCCTGTCCTCACGTACACCTTCGGGCTCATAAAATGGTCTAACACCGACCTTGACAAGTTAAACAGAATTGTTCGCGTAGAAATGACGTAGCACCGAATGAACTACAGAAATTCAGCGATTGAAAGGGTAGTTCTACCACGGCATTTAGGGGGCAGAGGCGTTGTAGATGTCAAAAAACTGTGTTAGTCACAAGTTATACAGTTGTGAGTCTATTTTAACAGCAAACGAAATGTTGCGCTTCACAGCACCATCTGTCAAACGGATCTTGACTACACGCCCTTAAATTCGTCCTCAGGTGGGGCCTTGAATATCAGGGCAGAAATTATACAGGAATTAGAAATACAATGGAGGCAGAAAGCCATCCATGGCGAGCACCCGAACATGTTAGATCAAAATGAAGTGGATAGTGAGGCATCTAATATATAGCTAAGAAAGGATGTTTTGTTTTCAGAGATGGAAGGATTCGTCATTGCGATACAAGACAAGGTTGTCAGCATCAGGAATGATCGCAAACACGTGTTACATCAATACATGATTGACCGGTGCCGATTATGTGGAGATACCAACGAATATATCAAGCACATTATTGATGGCTGTCGCGTAATGGCTCAGAGAGAATATACGTACAGACATAATGATGTAGCAGGCATTATATAGCAAGAACTTGCACTAAACCGAGGGCTTTTAAAAGAATGGATGCCCTTCTATAGATAAATTCCAATGCCCGTTTTAGAAAGCGAAGATTACATGTTATATTGGGATGTTACTATCCAAACGGATCATTGCATCCGGGCTAATCGACCAGACATCGTGATGCGAGAAAAAAAGGTGGAAGAGTCTACATCATCGACATTACTTCTCCGCTTAATCGAAATTTGCAGTCAACCTATACAACAAAGATCCGCAAGTATAGCGAGTTTAGGCATGAAGTAAAGACCATATAAAGGAATGTGAATTATACATGTATTCATCCCATTGTGATTTCGGTTACAGGCAATGTGCACGCAAGATGCACTGAAAATCTGGAACATTTAGGGGTTAGTAGGGTATTGGCAGTAGCTAAGAAGGCGGTTTTATTAAACACCTGTCGCATTGTAAGAAACTTTCTTGATCATCAGGAAGCGAGCGACTAAAGACCCGTGGAGTAGCAGATGATAGCTCTAAGTAAGCATCCAGAGGTGACTGTTGTCACCTCCAACGCTCGTGGCAATGTTGGGGTAGAAACCAGTCTTTGTCTAATATGTCTGTGCAGACTGCTCTCATCAGATCACTTGAGTGCATTGTAAAAATGCGTCCATGACTGATGATATATACCGGGACAGCCCCGTGCGAAATGATCAAATAAAAATCCATTTCTAACCAAAAATGCCTTCGGCATGTTGGGAAGTGACCTTCTTAAGCCTGTGGCAAAAATTAATTACTTAAACAATTCATTTTTCTATGTATACTTTTATATTAGTTCAGGATCTGCAGAGGATACTGAAAAAGGAAGTGCACCGGTCTTAGGTTTAACAAGAAGAGAAATATTTTTCATAATAAAGAACAATTTAAATGAGAGTGCAGCTTTCTTTTTACCCTTTAAAGAAACCGAAGCAAAGTATGATTCAAGTTCAAAAATGGGAGCGCCTACAGGTAGACCCAGCTTAGAGTTTACAACATGTAGTGCTCGGACGAAATTAAGGCGAGCTGAGAGATTAAGATCAAAGGTAGGCGTCGAAGAATTGTCCTACGCTACTCGAATGAGCCTTACGATCCACTGAAAATTTGGACCCAGTAAAAGTCGTTCAAGATGTCGCTTTAGGAACTCCTTCCAAAGGTATAAAATATAGGAAATCATTAGAATTCATTTCTGAGAGTACTCTCTCTGCTGATGCGGCTGTTTCACAAATTGTAGAGCATAAGTCATCAAGATCACAGTATCAGAGTCTCTGGAATATTAGTAAGGAAAATCAATGTAATTTGTATCTGCCGTATAAATCTGCATATAAAGCTAAACTAAAATGCTACCCTTTAAAATCAGATATAATTATAACTGAAACTAAAGCAGAAGTTGAAGTCCAGGCTCTTCTTGATTATACCACTGACCATATTCTGTCGACTTCAATGGAGGTCATAAAGACTTTACCCGAGGAAAAACTTAAAAACTTGACTTTGATTTCGTGTGTGGGGTTATATCAATTGATGAAATAACAAATGTAACGACTGTTTATGGAAAAATCTTAGAACTCCATCTTATCGTTTTTGCACACCTCTGAGAATTCAATTTCTTCATGAGAATACAGAAGCAACCCTGCCTAAGGTTCATAATATTAGTAAGCAAGTTCATACGTTTGCCCTTTTCGAAAAAATTGTAGATGGGAAAGAAATTTCCGTTTGTTATGAACTTTCTTTGACCATTATAGACGGGAAAGTATGTAATGCAATCACAGGTGTTTAATCTACGCTACGGTTCCATGGACGTGGAAGTGACGTGGAAGTGACGTGGAGTGGTTCCATGGCAGAGAGAGCTCAGATCACTTGAAATTGGGGCACGAAAGGTTATGCATATGCAGAAAAGCATGCATCTTAAGTCTTCTGTTTCGCGACTCTACATCTCACGCCTTCAAGGTGTTCGCGAAAAATTGAATCTTAAATGTCTTTACAACAGGATTATTCTGGGTGCAGCACATAGAGTCGCAAATGGAAGAGACCCTCTTCTAAAATGGCCAGGAAGCACGAAGAAATGGGCAAAGGAGCGTTTCTGTACAAAGCGGAGGAGGCTGCTGAAACACTCGGACTTAACTTCAGTATTAGGGGTGAGCAAAATGCATCAAATCTAATCCGTCTCGAGTACTTACTCCTGAAAGCTCAGATTAAGAAATCACAAGAGAAAAACTTCTGTGAATAGCTCCTAGATAAGAGGATGCACGGCATCTTTCACAAAAGTGTGGAGGATCAGTCAAAGTCGTGTGAGCTAACTTTTGCTTTCCTTATATCACCCGGATTGAAGTCTGGCACGGAGGATTTCATTTTGGCATATCAAGATCGTGTCATTTCCACCTTAACATACCGTCGACACATTTTGAGCCAAGCAATTCCCGATGATAGTTGCAGGGCGTGCCATGCGCACCCCGAGCATTTAGCACTCATACTATCTAGTTGTCCACCTCATGTGGAAACGAACTACATCCAAAGGCTCAATGCGGCACTAAGAGTGCTTTATTAACATCTCTTTCACTTTTACGACATTAACTTTAATATCGCTCCTCTAAATGCGCCTAGAGAAATAGAGTCAATTGTCGATAATGAGAAGTGCCGCATATTCTGGAACTTTACATTCTCCACAATTGTTTCTGTTGCACACTCGAGGTTTGACATGGTTCTTCTTGACTTCGAGAAGCGAACTATGTTCGTTATCGTATTTTCGGCACCAGCTTACAAAAACATCATAGCCAAGAAGAATGAAAAGAAAGAGAGGTATAAAGACCTTATAAGGCAGTTGTAACGATTGCACCCGAAATATTATGTTAAACTAATCGTCCTTTTCATCGGTGCTTTTGGTGGTGCCAAGCCTTCACTGTTTAATAGCCTGAAAAGCATCCCTGCTTGTCAAGAATATGCTAAAACACTTGCGCAAAAATGCAGAAGGCGGTCGTCCTTGCGTCGCTCCGTCTCCTCAGGGTGCACGAGACTTTTTCCGGATCGTCGTATTGATTTCTTTACAGACTGTAAACACCTATCTCGCGATCGTGAAACGTGGTTATTGCTGTAATTTTACCGCGATTTCGCTGGGATCGGGTGCAGTTTTTCCGTTTAAAGATTGTAAAACATATTCAGGTAATTCGATGAATGCAGAAGAATTCAAAGAATTTAAAAAAAATAATGGAAAGAATTCAAGAATATTCAAAGAATTCGAAATTTTTCAAAAATACAATATAATTTGACAGATGTCAAAGAAGTCAAAGAATGTAAAGAATTCAAAGATTTCAAAAAAATGTGGAGAATTCAGAGAATCAAAAATTATTCAAAGGATATTAAATAATTAAAAACTTTTCGAGGAATTAAAGTAATTTGAGCTGATTCGGAGGGTTAAAAAGAGTTCACAAAAAGGGTGCCAATCATAGTATCGGAAAAACCTGAGGTTTTGTAAATTAGCAGGTGGCAGCACATGGCTGGGAATATATTTTATCTCCCTGCAACCACAGCTGCGAGGTGGTGCTCGCATCTTGTTCTAAAGTTGCTTTCTCCCATCAGCCGCAATATTCAAATAAATTGAAATACAAGGCTTTATGGTGAACATTGCAAATATTAAAAATTAATATTTAGCAATAATATAGCAACTTAAATTGACCAGACAGACCTGCTCCATAATAATACATATCATTTTTAAAAAATAGCACGAATTTTAAGTTTTCCGGTTTTTAAATTGGCAGAAAAATATAACATGGGATGTTCGGTAATACGTGATCTAAGTGCACTACTGAAAATTCCTATATAGTATATATACGAATTCTGAAGCAAAATATATAGGATCCTCTATAGGATCATATGCCATTTCCTATAGGTGAAACGTATACGATCCTATCTAGAGTCCTATGTAGGATCCTATGTGCTTTTCTATATAGGACCCTTAATTGTTATTTCAGTTTATTATAATTTCAGAATTTTTTCGTAATTTGTAATCTTATTATTATGAACTGATTATTTAAATCAGGCCTTGAATCTTTACGGCAAAAATACTTGAAAATGTGCAGTCTATGTGTAGCGAGTTTTATGTAGGCAAAACTGTTTGCCAATGTTCATTGCTTCGACACGTTTATGTTGGCATATAAAATAGATTATGTCATGCTGATTTATGGACATGAAGATTATAATAAGCGACGGCTGAGAGACGTTATGTATTAAAATAGCGGAATGGCATCTATTTCGTTCTTGAAAAATACTGAAAAACGTGAAAATAAATGAACAATTTTTTGAACTTTTAGACGAAAAACAATCATCCCGCTGAGGGGGCACATTCTTTTCGATTGCAAATATCAGTGCACCTACGGCGCGCGACTATTGTCTTTGCGGTTCGCGCTCGATAATGTATTTACCTCGCGCTGCGTGCGCGGTCTTTGTACTTCCCCCACACTTATGCACAGACCTTTAAAAGTCAAAGGCTTCACTCAACACATTATCATAGCGTATCTCGTACTTCGCATTATATTTTTTGTCCAAAATGCAATATTGTCTACATTTGCTCAACACTATTATATCATTTGTATATTAGATTTATTTCTGTACTTTGGCCCGGGATTCCTTATTCAGATATTGTAAAATAAAATACAAATTATATTTACCATGAATAATTTTTATCTTTTAGTTCCTTATTTTACATTAAATTTCATTATCAGCTACTCTGAAGAATGTATCATTTCAATAAATTTATATTATTACAAATCCAGAACATGCATTGCTATTGAAACAAACGTATTTTCATTGTCTTGTTTTTATAATTTGAAAGAGTACTTTTCCATTAAAAAAAAAACTATTTTTGTATATCCTTTTAAGTGTATAAATTTTGTCTATTTCTTTTGTAGATTGTATCGTTTGCCCGAAAATTCAATTTTTATTTTTAATGTTGTTTTGTACGCATAAAACAAAAACTACGCGTCCTATCGAAAAGTGATTATTAACGTAGATATTTTTTGGAAGCACAATTTTGGGTAATTTTCTATTATTTTTGTTATGCAATTAAAATTTGAATTTTCTGTTTTTCAAAAAAATTCAAAAAGTGGGTATAACAGCCTTTAAGGGGGGGGGGGTGTAAAATTGTACACAAATCCGATACCTTCTGGTTATGCTCCTTAGAAATAGTTGTTCTTTTACTTCAAAGACCTTTTCTAAATATTACTATATACCGCTTAAACTTAGAACTAGATTCGATTATAATTATTTTTTTCTCTATTTGTAGTTTTCTCAAAAATCGTTTTAGAAGTTCCGTTTTCTGCATTTTGCATTATATTTAAGGAAAAATATATAGTTTTATTTTCAGTAAATGCATTCTTTTAAAAAAATGAAGCTTATTAGCAGTAATGCCAACCCTAATATGGTGGGATATTTAGTTGCGATATGATTAGATATCCACATAATAAGTATCAAATTTGTTCATTTTTGCAAGATAAATCGATTGATGTCTTTGGATAAAATCTCTGACCAAATAATGTTATGATATGTACAGATTTTTAAATTTTTGTAACGTTTGTAAAAGAGAAATTTGTTAATTTTTGGAATATATCAATATTTTGATTAATATATTTTTTCACTATGATGACAAAAATCAATGGATATATTCAATAGGCCTGCATGACCGAATTAAATCAGGATATATACAGATTTGTCAATTTGCTTGAAGTTTATAAAAGAAAAAGGTTTCAATTTTTAAAATACATGAATATTTTGAATATTAAATTTATTTCGTTTGATGGAATGAGTTAAAATTAGATTATGTAAAAATCTTCTGTGGCCTATGAATAAAAGCAATACGTAATAAAAAATATAAAATACGATACAAACAAAACAATCATTTATGTAGAAGAAGAAGGGCTCTTAAAAAGAGTCTCATTTTTGTTCTTCCTGTTGATTTACAACATCCTTTATTATTTTTGTCAGTAAAAGAATAAAAATAATTCATATTTTCGCGAATATTCTAGTAATGTCGTAAAAGAGAGAAAAGTGTGAAAAGAGTTTTTAAAGAGCTTTTTGAATGAAATAATTCTTCTCCATTTTTTAATATATCGACGTCCTTGCAAGCATTGTGAACTTTAATTTTCCAAAAGAAAGAAAATTTTCTCTTGTTTTCCAGATGCGGGCAAGAGATAAACTCTGATTGGATACACGCACCATAATAGTACTAACTTAAAAACAATTAGAAGAACAAAATTGATTTTCCATAAATTCTTGATAAACGCCGTGACCAGTCTTAAAAGTTAAAAAACTCCCAACTTGAGTTTAATTCAGCCCGAGTTTTTTTAAGCCTCTTAATTTCTATTAACGTGGATAAAATTATAAATATTACTAGTGGTAAAAGGCCAAATAACGTACTTTACATGTCATTTCACATTTAAGAAAAGTGTATTTTGCATAATTTTGATAACTTTGATTCGGTATTGCAGTAGATTCTTCTGCTTTAATCAAATTGATTTTTTACTAGTGTGCTCAGAAAGTTACATGCATGTACGTACACATTCTCCTTTTATTTTACGTGTGTATAATCTACTGGGTTTGTGTATACGAAAGTTGGCATGGTAACGGGGTCGATAAATACCCCCGAACTCACCTTTCGAGTTACTCATTTGTGTTGATGTTAACCCTGTTCCTTTTGTGATGGTATCATTAGGCGTATAACATATATTGATTGTATTTCAACTACGTTTTTTAAAACCAGATAGAACTAAACCTTTCCTGTGCTGATAAAAAAATATATGTATAAAATATAATAGAATACAAAAAGGCCAGAAAATTTAGATGCAAAAACATATGACCCCCTGTAGGAACACATTCTTTTTACGTTTCACTCTAAGAGGCCGGGA
The DNA here is from genome assembly GCF_010883055.1 of Belonocnema kinseyi. NCBI lineage: Eukaryota > Metazoa > Arthropoda > Insecta > Hymenoptera > Cynipidae > Belonocnema > Belonocnema kinseyi. Next base: position 113,604,335 of record NC_046666.1, on the reverse strand, counting down.
ATATTACGTAAACTATTTTCCTTAAATTTTGAAGCCCGTATGACCTTTTGTTGGGGTTCGTAAGTCGTCACCTTACCCCCCTATATAACGTAATTTTGTACAAATAAATTATTTTGGGGAATTTATTACTTAATTAAATATAATTACCTAAATAACGTATTTTAGAATTTTGACCATTCAATTCTAAAAACTGAATCTTTACAGTGGATAAACTCTTGTGTATTTTTTTAGATTTTTCAAATAATAATTGAGCGAGCGCATGGCGTTCAAAATTTTGGTTGATTTCAGCTACAAAAATTCATCAGAGTTCATGAACTCGTCAAATGTCAATATGCAAGCTGACTCTGCTTCTTCTGCTGACTTCCACCTTGGTATATTATTAACCTGTTCTACGTTTATCCCTTCAGATTTTTTAGGAATTTAGATTTTATTGTGAATTTTTTCAATTTTTAAAATTCTCAAGAAATAAGTAATAAATTTATAAGAATAATGGAATAAACTGCAACAATGATAATAATTTATAATTTTTAACATTTCGCTAGTTATAATGAGTTTAATTTATGTACATTTAGTTTAGTTAGCTGATTATTGATTGCTTAATTAAACTGAACTGCTGAAATTTAATTTCTTACAAAATTTTATTTTTCAAACAAATTTATTTTTAAGCCGTTTTATTTTGTAAACAATTGTCAGACTTTTTTCAACACTCTCATTTTTTTAAATAATAAAATTTTTCAAACAATTTATTTTTTTAAATATTTTATTTTTTACAATTTATTTTTTTAATAGTTAATAGATTATTATTCACTTACTGCAATTATATTTTATTGATTAAGAAAATAATATTAATACTTGATGGAAAAAGTATTCTAGTTAAAATTCACATAAAAATGTTTAAAATTGACTATTCAACTTTGGGGTCTAAATATCTATTTCTTTTATTTTTTTGTAGAAAAAAATGGTTTACCGGTGCAGCTTTGGGTCTAACAGTTTTATTGTATAGTTTAAAGTGTTGAAACGGATTAGGAAAGGTTCCTTGTCCATCATTGCGTACTTATTTACGGACTTTCTCCGCCTTTTAGGGGCGATTCTGTTCTTGTTTTTTCCAATTATCTTATTGGAATTGAACTTCAAAATGCTCCAGTTTTAAATGATCAATTCTTGACTGTATGAAGCACAACTGTTGTAATTTTTAACCAAAAGAAACAATATTAATGGCACGAAATGAGCTCCTGAAAATCATCATTTTCGGCCTTTTTTTGTCAAACCCCATCATTTTTGTAGTCAAAAAAGATCACTCCAAATTACTTTTTTAATAAACACATTTTTTGAGGCGCATTTAACCGAGAAAAATGAGATTCAAGAATTCGGTATTCAGTGCGCGAATTGTTTAATGATTACGAAATTTCAGGAATAGATGCAGAAGAGACGGGAAGGAATGTAAAACTACACACTAATCATTAAAAATGTGCATCTCTGCTGCATACAACCTTATATTTTGATACCTTCAAGTGATTTTATTCTCTTCGTACGTTAACACTTACAATTTAAGTGCATCAACTTTTACACAAATGAAAAATTAAATTGTCTCCTAAAAAATGAGTTCTCTCAAAAAAGAATAGACAACATAAATTAATATAATTTCTAAAATCACTAATGGAAATCTATATATCGTATGTCAGTTGTCGGAAGGACGAAGTCTTAATCGAAGTATAGTTTATACTGTTCTATTGGGAACTACACGAAGTAATAGTAAGGAGAAACCTCGCTTATGCATTTGCGGCGGCAAAGCATGGCAACTTTGTCGGAATAGATGGGGCAAGGTGGGATTTTCTCAACTTGTGAATGGAATATCTGCGAGACACTATATTGCCGAGAGACAAGTGTCATGTCTGTCATTTAAATGTGAGACGAATATATAAACTTTCCAAAAGTGTTTTTTAAAGTTGAAAAAATGTAATTTATAGGTTAAGTGGTGCTGATTGCAATTCTGTAATTTTCTTAACATTAATAATATTCGTCATACTAGTTTTGTAGATAATGTGTGTTTTACGGGGATGTAAGATAATAAAAAATAAGAATGAGAGATACAAAGCTGGTGTGAAGGTGGATCCAGCAGTATCGGTTATAGTGTAATTCCTAAAAAACGTAGAACTTTGAATTTTAAATATTCTAAACTGAAGAATTTTTAATTTGGGCATTTCGCAAATTCAAATTTAGGGCATAAATAGGCGGTAACGAGTTTGGCTCTTGGCGATAGTGCTTCGTGCATTTTCATTCCTCTGGCAGATCTTTCACTTAAAAGTCAGGACATCTATTCCAAAAAAGTTGCCATGCTTTCGTAGCACACAGTTTCTTCTCCTTACTATTACTTCGTGGGAAACTCGATTGAGCTTGCAGCAAACCAGTAACCATTCCTGGATGCCCAGCATTCAATAACTTTCTACAAGCACCGAACCGACGCAACGCTTTTATTAACGACTCACTTAAAAGAAAGTATAGATTGCTGCATTTTTTAGAGATTTTCACTTTTCTTAAGAGAGGAATCACACAACAGTAAGGTAAAATAAGAATCGCTAGGGACGTCAACATTCATTGAGAAAAATGGATTATACGAAGTTGAAATTACAAGTAGAGGATAATACCCCGTAACGAAAAGTATTATATCGCGTATAATCTATACCCTTCTGAAAATTCCTATATAGGAACCTACATAGGATCCTATATAGGATTTTACATAGGATGCTATATGTTTCACCTATAGGTGCCGCCTATAGGAAAGGACATAGGATCCTATATAGGTGCCTGTATAGGACACGCCCTAATATGGTACCTAATAGTTCCTAACTGATGGTACCCAACTAATGATACCTCGTGGCACCTAATGGTACGTATGTCTCTAGGTGCTCCTGGAGGACCAAAAAAACTTCTGCGCAGCCGTAAGTGCTATAAAATAGTACTGCGCATCTGGATATGGTCCCATGCAGAAACATATACAGGATCCTATATAGGATCCTTTACAAGGCCCTATATAGGATCCTATGTCATTTCCTATAGGTGGCACCTATAGGTAAAACACATCGGTTCCTATGTAGAATCCTTTATAGGATCCGATGTAGGTTCTTATATAGGAATTTCCAGTAGGGTAATTTTTTCCTAATATATCAAGATATTACTAAACATAAGCACGAGATGTTAACTTCTTATAATCTTCAGATATTCATTCGTAACATCTGGATATTATAAAACATGCAGTCATGCGCGCGCATCCAATTGGTGTCTGCGTCCTGCTCCACGTGTTCTGTGTTTCGCAAATTATATATATATTAGTCAGGAAATAATACAAAGTTTCATTCACAATGCAACGACTAGAACCAGTAGATATTTTAAAAAATCAATCAATTTCAATAGTAGACGAAATACTTTCGGTTCCCCTACAGCCATAGACACTTCGGTAAATAAAATAACCTCAAAATCGTTGACCAGATTTTTTTGTATTTGAAAATCAAAAAGAACACTGAATAAAGCATTGTGTCAAACCGTACTTTCGTAATTATTTAAAAAGTTTGAATTACTTATTCCCGTTTCAATTTTAGTTTATTTTCCCCGCCACACACACAACACTAATCAGTTTTTTAGATTTTTTGAACTCAAGGAATTTCAATATTTTTGGACGGTAGGTTTATTACCTTGTATCATAGTTCGTCATATCCTTAATATTATATTTTGGGATCATGGATTATTGATTATAATATCTTAGATTTTAGGCTTTAATATATTTAGCTTATAATTTTAAAAATATCCTGTTTTAATTTATAATCCAAGATTTTATCCGGTATTGTCTATTCTTTAATATCTTTATATTTTAGATCGTGTAATCTGGATCGCTGTCCCATAGTTAATAGTCAAAGATTATACCTGATAAAATATTTTCAAATACCCGGCATAATCCATTTTTCTTAGTGTTGTCAGGGCTGAAGTTTAAAGCCAAGTCCTCCGTACGAACTTTAACATTTTTAAGTTTCGGTTAATATTGTAGGACTTCAGAAAATATTTAAATATATAGACTATCCTTTCCTCTCAATAAGTAATACCTATTAAGTTACTAAATGAGAATATAATGTATTTAATAATTGACGTATAAAGATAGAAAAGCATCCAATGTTTTTATTTACTTCTTATAAGTTTATAAGCTCGTTTATTAATAAAATGTTACAATAAGAAATTTCAATGAGACGGGGACCAGATATTTTTTGTACGGCCCTAATGTACTCATACTTTAACTTCACAGCTCAGATTTTTTTCTCGATATTCTAAGTGTTAAGTTAGATGTGAGGTTTAGTCGCTATAACAATCTTACGCGTTAAACTTAGATTAGGTGGTTCAAAACCAGTCACAGTGTTTTCGATTTTAAAAATCTTAAATATCGTTAAAAGCGTGCAAATATATTGCATGTAGTGTATTGTAAATTAATGTAATTGTTTAAGTTAAATTGTGTCTGTCTACAAACAATAAACTTAGAAATAGCATGATATGTGTAAGTATGTGTGTAGTAGTAGATGACCTTCCACAGAATCTGGTTATAGCAAGAATGTTTTTTCTTTGATGGCGCACGAAATTTTACATGACTGGGATGTAGAATTCACATATTTAGATCGGTAGACTTTGTTTTCGTTGATTAAACTTTACCTAACAGTTCGACTCATTACCTAACTAGTAGGTATTCGACATCTCATTTTACCCAACTAAGGTAATCTTTATTATCTAGTTACATTATTTCTTACTGAATCACGAATTAAATTATAATGAATTTATATTAATAATTAATATTTCTATGTCAAATATTAACCTATTTCATTTTAAATGACTGAAAGTGAAATTTGAATAAAATGCCGTAATGTCCTCCGTTTCTCGAATTAAGTAATTGTAAAAATTAACACACAAATATTTTCCATGTACATATTAGGGTAGTTCGCAAAAAACTTGTTTTCATTTTTAGGCGACCGTAATGCGATATTTTGTTTCATTAAGTGAGAAAATCCTCTCCTGATTCCTTCAGATTAAAAAAAAAATAATAATTTAGAAGTTGCGAGCATGAAATTTACGTAAAAAATGAGATTTTCGTACTCCTCAATTTTTTTAAATATACATATTAACTTTGAGAAATATATTATGAATGAAAATTGGAGCTAATTTAGAGGAAAAAATGATCATTTTCATAGAAAAAACTAAAGTTGAATTTTGTTGCACGTGAAATTTTCCGCTGTTAAAGTTTACATGCTGTTTGGCGAAAGTTTATCCTACGATGGAATAATCGTAAAATCTGCTCTCTAGTACGCCCATAACATCATTATTATTTTCAAAATGATAAGATTTATCGGAAACAAATGGAAACGCATTTTTCGTGAATGAATATATATTTTTATTTTCAAAAAATGCGTTTCAACTTGACACAACAACAATCATAATCGTTTGTCTTCGAACAAAAAGAAGAATAGGACTAAAATTAATCTTGAGATTGAAGCATTAACAAGAGTTCTAATATAATACATAATTTTCATCTTTAATTTATTTGAGCACAAAATTAAGTTCAAATATCAATAATTAAATATCAATCCCGAGGCAAAAGTTTACTTAATATTTGTCTTAAAAAATTGTTTCATAAATAAAATATCAAGACGAAAACTTCTGCCTCACAACTTGTGAACTATGGTTCACATCATAGTGAGCATGGCGACTTATTGACTAATAGTGTTAAGTGCTTTGTTGTGAGTGGTCGGCTTTACACCGAAGAGCGAAAGATTAGCTACACACGCGTAGAACTGTTGGGCAGAGCAAAACTTTCGCCCCATAAGTTCGTGAAGCAAGGGTTGCCAACTTTAATTTTGATGACCTACGTTACCGACAGTTTCGATCAGCTGGCGCATTTGAATTTTATGAGTTGGCAACACTTCTTTCACCCTTTTTCCAAGGTGAATTTTTCGCCCTTCCCAACAGGACTGCGCGCGTGTGGGTAACATTCCGCTCATCGGTGTAAAGCCGACCATTCACAGAAATTATATTTTCATTCGTCCGCGATAAGCGCAATTATTTTAGAAATGAAATTTTAATAAGTTCAATGTTTTGAAGAATCTGGTGTCCTGATCTCCAGACCGATTTTATTCATTGTTTCATGTTCTTCATATTGCAGTCTACTAACCTAGACGATGATGCTTTTTCGGTGAAAAATTATTCCGAAGAAGTTCAAAAGTATAAAATTATATCAGTTTTTGTGTAAAGCTTAATCGATAAGGTTACTTCCTGTTGCGGCAAATCTCTTAACTAAAATTGATGTCAATTTTATCTTCTGTTTCTTCTGTTTCTTTCTTTAAAGACTCAAAAAACAGCAAGATAAACATTTAAATTGTTGAAATTTAGATTCTACGTTAAAACTTGCATTAGAAACTCACGGAGTAATCACAATACTCTTTCTTGCAGCGTTAAAAACTTTAAAAAATAAAATACCTGTCATTTACATAGGCCGAATGCGGCTTCAAGTGCATCTTCTTTTAGTAGCAGTTAATAAGCGTTTTGTCGGTAACTTTCAGAATGTTGTCTGGATGCTATCGCAACATACTACTTGAGAAGTTATGGATGCGCTTGAAATCACCTTCAGCAGAAGTTAATACAACATAATTATATACACGATTGGAACCCGACATATCTCTTTTTATCAAAATGAATCATAGTTAAAACATTAAATCTATTACGTATCTAATTATTTTTGACATACTCTCGATTGATGATATTTTTAGCAAAAAGTCAATGATGCAGAGGAGGAGGAGAGAGGAGGAGAACTTAAACATTCAAAAGTGTCGAATGAATGCCATCAGTATTTATGATATCGTCCTCAGCGTTGCGTCGTAGCTTTAGGGATAAGGCTTGCGATTTTAAGCGAGCGAAGCGTGCGTTCGATTCTCAGCGATAGCGGATATTTTAATAAAGTGCGTTTCTCATTATATATAATTAAAATACGTCTTCCCTAACCAAAGTCAGAAATTAGTTTAGTTTAGAATAATGTATGAAGTATATAGTTAAGAATTAAGGTCAATAAAAATACGAGTAAACGGAGGAGTATATATTAGAGGTTAAGGAAGATGTAAATTCTTTAGAGTTTAACTTCTGGAAAAAAATGTATTTAGCATTTGAATCAACATTTTCCGTCTTTGAATCTGAAATTTCTGCCAATAGATTATGGCAGTGTACTATAAAGTTAAACATTTCTACTGTTGCAACGATAGCATCGCACTTCAGAATTGACAGCACGATGCTCTTAATTTATAGAACATATCGTCTGCTTCAAATTTCACGTGTAGTTAACTTTATAATATTTTACTATTACACTGAGAAACTTTGTACTGGAAAAATTACTAAATTAGGTTACAATCGAGGGACCAAGGCGATAATTCTTATATTTTAATACAATAATCGTAATCTATGCTATTTTTATATGAAATTTTCCTTTTGATCGTACGAAGTCTTAGTATTTTTTATAATAAAATCCTAGATAGGATGAATTAGTAGAGACATAATTTAATTATATAAAAAGAGTGGAAGTAATAAGTACCTAAAATAAGATAAAAGACTAAATTTGTAAGAGGAATTGCTATTGTCTGTAGGAATATGAATTATACTACGACACTTTCTATTTTTTGTATTATGGAGTAAGACATTATGGGAAAAACAATGAATAAATCTTGACTATAATTATTTGTGTAAAAAAAATATTATATTTCAATTTGATAAAAGTACCTATCGTAAGTATCTTGAAAATAAAATCATTATCATCCTCCAGCTTTTAAATACTTTAGTAGTACCGGGCCACTATGGACAGACTACCCACTCCACTTTCCTTTTACCCTTCACCGCATTATGGCGCCGACCCCCTC
>NC_046666.1:113594937-113596307 GCF_010883055.1 Belonocnema kinseyi | reverse complement strand
TTAAGGTTTGAAAAAATAACGTTGAGAAAAAATTAAAAAAAGAATAATTTTTATTACAATTATTGTTGTAAAAATAAATAAATGGGTAAAATGTATGAATGACAGTGAAATGAAAATAAGAACATTTAAAATAATATAAAATTTATTCATTTATACTTTGTATTGGAAAAATAGGTTGCATATTTCTAGAATAAAGAAAGTGTGGTCAATTCCGAAAATGAAGTTTGCTTACATGATGCAAGATCTGTACGCTTACAATATTTACCGCCACGTATGCGCTGTTTCGATATATATGATAGAAATACAGACTTATGAGTTTGTATTTCTTCAACAACTTTTTGTAAAACTTTCGCACAAGACAATAATTTTTTTCTAAATTATTCTTAAAAAAATTATTAAAATCAGACAGAGAATAACCGTTACACATACAATGGAGAAACATAATGCAATATTACCCACAAACATTCGAAGTCGCAGTTTTTTAGTCTCTTTGTGTTCCACCTGTGGAAGGTACAATTTCCCCGTAAACGAAGAAGATGTTTAGGTATAAGAGGCGGTAACCCGTAGCTGTCAAAGTAGGTACTTCTTCCATCATAGCCAACGTATAGGGTGATCCAGTGAGTTCCAGGTTTTGATTGTTCATCAAAATTAGCTACAATTGCAGATGGTTTCGTCCAACCTTTAGGAATCTGATCTGCTGGAAACACGCCGACTGTCCGAGCTTTTGGGAGTCGAAGTACTTGTAGAATTTGTAGGCTGTTAATACTTTTTAGATGATATTGGTAGGGTAGTTTTTTTAATCAAGTCTACCGTATCTTTATCCGAATCTTTAGAATTGGCCGTAATGCTCGGTTCATAGGTCGTAGGTGATCTGAGCGTACTAGTACTGTACCCTTGTATTTTATTATAGGATAATGAGAGTAGATTGTCCTCTTACTGTTTCTCTATCCAGTTCTTTAGTCTGAGTACCTTATTAAAAGCACACATGAACATTGTATTATTTTTTATACCATGATGGAAACAAAACTCCTCTTTGAATGGTAATTTTTTAAACAATGGGCATTTTAGTTCCTCCAAATTTATTACTTGTCTACCTGTAATTTTTTGTAGTATCTCTGCTTTTTCATGTCCTCTGGTATACATTAGTTTGGCATTTCGAGCAATGTCACGTAGATTGGCGTGAAGGAAATTCATTGGAACATCTCCTTCAAACCACTCAATGCTGTGATGATGACAACTAAGCCAGTTATTTCGTTGTTGGGATTCATTCGTGAGATCACTAAATGGAAATGGTGGAGAAATAGTCTAATAAGAAATGTAATAACGGTCCAGAGAAATCACAGCTACTTCTTTAGGAATAAATCGACCAG
>NC_046666.1:113571610-113594837 GCF_010883055.1 Belonocnema kinseyi | reverse complement strand
AAGAAAACTTTTCACGAAGGACGTATGTAGTATACTGTCTTTGAAGTACGACAAGTCATTGGCATAATTGATTTTTTCCCCACTCAAGCGCTAAGGTCGACAATACTCTGTCTGGATGAGTCTATTTCCAGACCATTATCATATTCCGCATATACAAGACAATTAATAGTGCTAGACCATGCGTCCTCGAATCGTACTTCAATTCTGAGACTACCATGTTTTACAAGATTCCAGTGAGAGTAACAGTTTGCTGAGAGATCAGGTGTAAGATCAAAGGCGAACAGACAATTTCCTGCAGGATAATTCTCTCTGTCAATATTATTTCCTTCCTTCAGAAAATGGATACCAGTTCCGCTGCATAACATGTGATAAGCTTCGACATACAACTTCTTATCCCCAAATGATGGCTGTACTGGTTTAGGAGGTATCTGAGTACCATGAACATAAAGCGAAAGATGATTAATTTTATAATTTTGAAAATTAAAAGGATTTTTGTTTCCGTTTCCGTTGAATGCAATATTGTCCACAAACCCAATTATTATTCTTTTTGGCATTTGACCGAGTATAACATTATCAAGCGTTTCAGAGTGAACGCCTGAGTGTAGAGACTAAGTTTTTACCTCGACACGTGTAATAGGATATTTTGCTGTACCATGAGATAGAGCTTTTGCATGAGCTAATATAATACCGGGACTAATTTTTTTTCGCCACACAACTAGTGGGGCTTCCTCAATATTTATACTATAGCCATTTGTGCCATCCATAAGACAGAATAAATGTTTTGAGCGTACTAGTCGTAGCCTCAATTCCACACGATTGATAAGAAATTTGTCCTGGTTAAAAACATCACAGTGCAGGTGTCCAATAAGTTCAATAGATTTACCAGCACTTAAATATTTTTGGCGAGATTTTAATCCCACATTATCATCGAAATCATTCATTTTTCCAGGCGTGTCATTATACCAAAGAGAGGTAGTCAGATAACTACACAGCCACACAAAAAAAGTGTGCGGATCTGGTAACAAGACATAGATATTCCTATGGATTTTGGGGCGCTGAATTCCAATTCGGTATCAAAAATCACCCATCACGTCATGGTTGAGCCATAACCTCAAAAAATGACGAAAAATCATGCACTGCGGCAAATAAATTTCAAAATAATGCCAGTGATGCAAATTTTCACTTCAAAAACATGTCGACAAGTGTGAAGGATCAACCCTTGCCTGATATCAATTTCCTTAACATAACTTTACCCAACAAAACCTGACCTCACCTAACCTGAATTAACAGAAATTTATTGAAGTACACGTAAAGCTCTGGAAGCATATTTTCCCAGTAACAAATGTGTGCTACATCGAATGGGTCACCTCGAGCCTAACCTAGAAATAAATCTAACCTAGCTTAGCCTAACCTAACCTCACGAAACAAAATTAAACTGATTGTGTTGTCCCGTTGCGTTTGCGGTACCGTTTGAATCAGCTTGGGCTTAACCTGCAAAGAGGTCAAACCTATCCTAACCTAAAAAAACCTAACCTAACCTAACTTATCTTCACGTAACACAATTAAATTCATTGTGTTGTCCCGTTGTGTTTGCAGTACCGTTTCATTCAGCTTCGGCTTAACCTACATAGAGGTTAAACCTGTCCTAGCCTAACAAAACCTGACCTAACCTAACCTAGCCGAATGAAATTCAACCACACGTGTACCTATGTAAGCGTACGGTTCTCAGTCTTAAATGTGTGCAATATTTAATAGGTTAACTCGATCTTAACCTACAAATGAATCTAGCTTAACAGAACCTAACGAAATTTTGCTTAACGCAACTCAACTTAACTTAAATGTTCCCGTTGTATCACAATAAAATTCATTTCATTGTACTACAGGTGGTTAAAAATTTAGACGCACATTACTCATTACTACAAGTAGATTCTACTTGTAGTTCTAAGTTTCTTCAAATGAGTAATGTGCGTCTAAATTTTTAACCACCTGTAGTACAATGAAATAACTTAGAACTACAAGTAGATTCTGCTTGTAGTTCTAAGTTTCTTCAAATAAGTAATGTGCGTCTAAATATTTAACCACCTATAGTACAATGAAATGAATTTTATTGTGTTACAACGGGAACACTTAAGTTAAGTTGTGTTGCGTTCAGCAAAATTTCGATAGGTTCTGTTAAGTTAGATTCATTTGTAGGTTAAGGTCGAGTTTACCTATTAAATATAGCACGCATTTAAGACTGAGAACCGTACGCTTACATAGCTACACGTGTGGTTGAATTTCTTTCAGCTAGGTTAGGTTAGGTCAGGTTTTTTTAGGTTAGGATAGGTTTGGTCTCTTTGCAGGTTAAGCCCAAGCTGATTCAAACGGTACCGCAAACACAACGGGACAACACAAGAGAGTTTAACTGTGTTTCGTGACGTTAGGTTAGGTTAGGCTAGGTTAGATTTATTTCTAGGTTAGGCTCGAGTTGACCCATTCGATGTAACACACATTTGCTACTGGGAAAATATGCTTCCAGGGCTTTACGTGTAGTTCCATAAATTTCTGTTAATTCAGGTTTGGCGAGATCAGGTTCTGTTGGGTAAAGTTACGTTAAATAAGTTGATATCAGGAAAGGGTTGATCCTTCACAGTGGTCTACATGTTTTTGAAGTGAAAATTTGCATCACTGGCATTATTTTGAAATTTATTTGCCTCAGTGCATGATTTTTCGTAATTTTTTGAGGATATGGCTCAAACCATGACGTAGTCGGTGAATTTAATTCCGAATTTGAATTCAGCGCCCCAAAATCCATAGGAATACGTGTGTCTTGTTACCAGATCCGCACACTTTTTTTGTGTGGCTGTGCTATTTTTAGCAGCAGAACCATAGTTAAGTAGAGTTTCAATGTATGCCCGATAAGCATAAGAATTACTGGGTGGAGATACAACTTTTTGATTAAAATAGACATCCACTTGAATAAATAACGAATGTAATAGATTGTTTACAGGACCAACTCTATCCAATTGTTCGGCATTTGCAGCAACCCTAGGTGGTGTTATTAATTTCACCCTAAGATTTAGCATTGTGTGAGTCAAATCAATGTATTCATCACCATGACCAGGGACAACAAATTCTATAGGCGAGTCATCGGTAAGGAATGATACCGGTTTATAGTGTACCCATTGAGAGCCTTTTATCGTGGTTTGTGTAGGAGGTATCGAGAATAGATCTAACTCAGACTTTAAGCACTCACAAGAATGAGAATGTAGAAACGACATTTTAAGAAATATATTTTGTCTCGGATGCGAATTTTATACACTAATAATTTCCAAATATATCATGAATAGAATGCTTCGGATTTTTATGATTTATATACTTTTTTGTATTCTTTGTTTTTCTTTTATTCTTTGTCGCTTTTTTTCTTTTCACCGTACCACGCTTTTTTATTTTTTTGGAGGTTTTCTTTTTTTCTTATTAATGGGGTTTCGGCTCACGACCTTGAGTGCACCACGATTAGAAATCAACTGAACTATTCGCTCCTTCTGATTGTTCTTATAACCAGAACCATTCATAATATTCTCCATTTTATCAATAGCACGCTGTTTCAAATTCTCACCAGTTTCCCCAAAGCGATTTCTAAATGAATTTTTAAGCGGAATATTAGAATCCAAATAATTTATAACATTTTGGCCTTTTCTAAGAGCTTCTTTTTCGACAATTCGAGCTCCTCTAGTTAAGAAAGGAAGAACACGGCGAAATAGACAACTGGTACTTGTTCCTCGCTGTGACCTCTCTTTATACCTTTGGTAGGTACGTAAACATAATAATAACGGTCATCTGGAAAAATACTTGTCCGAAATCGGCAATTGTCCGGGGTGGATTGTTTCAAATCCAGAAGTAAATAACTACTGTGTTATTTGAAGACTCTCTCATTAAATCGTCGATAATTATGAGTTTAACTCTAGGGTCATTGGGATAGTCAGAAGATTAAGGTGAACCTTCACGAAAATCTATTGTTTCTCCATATTCCTTGTAAGCTGTTTGCCACTCGGAATAGTAAAAAATTATACGCTTAATAGGTATATCACACATACTATCAACATGACGGGGAAGCTTTTTTACAAAAAAGTTTTACGACATCCTGTTGGTCCACATACCAACGATGTAAATAGATGCTTCCAGCGTGCGTCCATATTTGAAAATGATAGAACTTCAACTAGTAATTATTATTTATAGAATAATATCCTGATTCTTTGAACTAAAATTTTCTTTTTATACACTTTTTTTTATTATCTTTATTATGTGACCGCTCTCCATCACGTCAATAAATAAGCTTATTATGTCGTGTACCTTCCAGCACGCCCAGAGATGAGCTTACATGGGCGTGCAAGTCCTCCCGCCGCGCCGCGTTGGATTACTGCCGCAAGCCCCTAGTTTTCAGCTATATTCTGGTTGCCTGTTTTAGGTTAGAAAAATCAGGTATACAATTATATTATTCTGAATGATTTTTGCTTTTGATTAAAAAATAATAATACAATTGAATTTTTCTTGCATTTTGGGGGTGATAAATAAAATTTGCAGACAGTTTTTATGTTTTAAAAGTAGATTTCATTTTATTAAATTCCCTTATAAATATATACTAAATAATTTGAAAATTTGAAATTAATATATTTAAATTTCATTTTTAATTCTAATTTTCAATTAAGTCCACACTTATATCGAACAATTGAAGAGTGTAGGGCTGAGCCCCTCCATGAAAATAGTCACTTAAGTCGGTAAGTGTTGGTAAATTGGGGTGATGCTTCTGACTGCACGGATCGAAAAAAGTATTCTCACCATCATCACCAAACAGTCCAAATGGTAGAGAGTCCTATTCTTCAACTAATCGTCTTTTAGTGTACACCAGATGACATATTTTTTCCTCTTGTTTCGTAACTACCTGGTGATAAGGTGTTCTACGGACTTTAATCTAATTGTTTGTGTCTTTCTAATAACCAGATCACGTATTGAGTCGAAGTTTATTATTTCGGATTTTTCATAGTTTAAATTAATACCTTTTACTTTACCAACATCGTAGTTTTTACAATCAGGTAATCGTATCTTATATGCATAGAATTTGGAACCACCCGAGACAAATTTTTCTATGAAACTACCGGAGCCATAAACTTCGAGCTCATCAGTTAAGTCACCTAAAAGACAACCTGCAACTGGATAATACTCATTTTGCTCATTAGTGTTGGAAAAAATAACTGAATCCGTGTCAAAATAAAGGACACGACGATCTAGTTGCTTCAAGCAAGTAAATATCTTCAAGCGTGCTTGGGCTGTTGTGTAAGTTGCTATAACCACATTGGTAATAGGCGATGGAGTTACAGCTTCACATTTGTACAACCATGAGGCATAAATACTATTATCGTCTATAGGCAAGACACTGTTGAGAATTTTATCCGGACTCTGAACAATTTTTAATCATTTTTGTTGGCTATGAATGATCTCAGTCTTTGGCATATGTTCTCGTTAACCAAATTTCTCCCAAAATGAATTGAGGCAAAGTTTAGTCAACGAGCGCAAACCAGGATTCTTTTTCATATTTTTCAGATCTGGGGCTATACCCTGGCTTCATGCTTCAATTTAAAAAATCGATTCATATATTCTACAAAAAGACCACCCACTTTTGTGACCTTATTATATTGAGTAGTCTCATACTGTCAAATTTCAAAAATGGCAGTAATTTTATACCCCTCTTGAATCGCAACTTTTATCTCGTCGGAAACACATGTTCCTTCAATTTTTCTCGCATTTGTGTTATTTAAATGTGGGTAATCGCTCTGTATTTGTTCATCAGAGCAAGTATTCCACAAAGGGAACATGAATTTACCATGCATGCGGACAGGCAGAACAGGTAAATACTTATTGGCAGGAGGTAATACTCTACATTTGACTAGTGCCTCGACATTAGATAAATCAAAGTTTACACTGGTTAAAATTTTGCAGTCTTCACCAATATAAACTTTGGGATGACCAATGGGAAATTTTCCATATTTTGAAACAAATGGATAAAGTGAACAGGTAATACGAAAATGTATTACCTGTTCGACCTTCATAAAATGCATCTCGAGGACTCAAGGCGTAAGTCATCAAAAGTGGGTGGTCTTTTAAGAAACTCCGTAAATTATCATTTTGAACTTTTTCCTTATCAAAGGAACACTCCCACATTTCGACAACCTCATATCTTAATGAGCGAAGTCGATCAGTTTGAGCGTTTATTCGTTCAAAACGAGCATTTAGAGATTCAGAAATTTTATCGAAACCTAACTTTTTATCCCGATTTAATTTAAAACATTGCGGACACCCATGCCCGTAGCATTCATGGAACTGGTAAACTACTTTCGTACTTACTTCTTTATTTTCGAAATAGCCATCGACTAGACATCCCTCTGGCAATCTAAATTCTCGTGACCAGCGTGCATGAGTAATTTCAATGTCCAAATCGCGTTCTAAGGCTAATAACCATTCGATGGCTTTTTTCGACTGTTTATCAGCCCTTCTATAACCACCGTTTGGTATGACACCTATTTGATCAGCTTTTAGATCATTTTTTCTGAAAACTTTTGAGCAAGCCGATGCAATTGTTATGCACTCAATAAATGGATCGACATTGGCAACTTTAAGAAATAATGCTCTAAAATCCAAACACGCTTTACGAAGAATGTCCACATCATTTATACAATATGATCTCAATTCTTCTTTGAAATTAAAATTGTATTCTGATGTGATACATTCTTCGTATCACTTGTAAAGTGACTCTCGAGCCTTACGAGACATTGTATCGGGTGAAAAATATTTGGCATTAGGTATTTTTCCAATGTACTCTTGATTTTCGGGAGTAGTAAATAAATGGGGAAATGTACCCTTCTTTGTCTCTTCTAAACCAAAAGCTTCAGGCAATTGTCCTAATGGCATATGAAGGTATTTCAAGCTGTCAAACAATCGGGTTTGATTTACCTTGATCAAAAGGATGCTAGTCCCGTTTAAAATAACTTTCAGGTGGATTTCTATGCCCTTTCTCTTTAATAAGATGACTCAAAATAAATTGAGCATCAAACCCTTTAGCATTATGTGCTATACGAACGGTTTCCGTGAAATGTCACTTTTTTCGTGTGGCAAATTTTGTAAACTCGGAAACCGGATCTTTACTAAAAATATACTGTCTGATATCGCACCATTTACATGGTACATTTGGGTCAGGATCATCCATACACTCATCGCATACCTGTTGTGCTACACACAAATTAGGTACGTGAATTTTTGTTGATTCCTGACCAACGACAGATACACTCTGTTGAGTTTCAAAATCCTAAAAAGTGTATGCGACTTTTTTATTGTAACGTGGATTCCCAACTGGTGTTATGTAGCACAAATGGTTGTCTGGGCAAACTTTTCTGCACGTAACACAATTTGAATATCCACATTTAGGATCTTTGACATCTAAATGGTTGATTAATTTTGTACAACTGCCATACATTTTAAATACTGAGCAAATACTTTTTCCCTTGCTGTACGAATCTGGATGTAAATGGTTTCTCATAAAAGGACCTAAGGCATGAATCGCATTTCATTACCTTTTCGATATCCCAAAATACAATCCTACTTTCCTGATTACAGGGTGATGATATGTGGTAAGCGTTACATTTTTCTGCGCATAAATGACTCTCAGGATTTTTATAAGCTTTGCCACAAGGTGCACAAAAATGTCGACTACCACCAGCCCCTATCAATGATAAAATAGGTGAAAAATGGCATTTAGGAGCACCTTCATAGAGCAAGTAAATATTGTGCTTAACTATATCCCCTTTATTTGTAATATCAGAAGTTCCGTCATAAAAAGCTTTCGTCTTTCCTAAACCAAAGCTATCATAATGATACACAGTTATTACTATCTGAAATTTTACAGAAATTTTTGATACTGGACAAGTTCTGGAATCCCACATCCATTTAGAGGTATAATTACACCGGCGTCTAGCGTTAACCTATTAGCAGCAGTGTATTGATGCACACCACCTCTCTCGCGTTTTCGACGCCAGTCATTTTGTAAATCAATGTTATATCTATTGGCCAGCAATTTGCGTTTGGATATTGCCGCTACAATGGACTGTGGTAAACAAGTATTTGCTTTACTCTCTATTGTCAATACGGAACGTTTAAAAATGTCAGATTGTAATTTAACACGGCTTTTACTGACTGGTACCTGAACGCGTGTCATTTCAACATAGAAAGTATCATCGATTTCAAAACCTGTGGCACTTTGTACAACTATTGCTACAAGGTCCCACAGGTCTGAATGAAAGCCTTCTACGCTACACCTTTTCCAAATGCGTCGGACGAAAATACTAACCCTACTTCGTCAGTTCAGTTGGATCGCACCAATTAATCAAATATTCAAATAATTCGCGAAATGCCGATTCGATCCATTCCACAAGGTTATTTTTGCCAGGTGGAGAAATTCTAAATTAAAATTTTAAACCATATAAACAGAATTTTTGAATATATTTGGTACTTTCACTGATATTACAAATAAATGGTGAATCTTTCATCTTCTCATCCCTACCTTGTGCCCCGTCCAGGCTGTATGTTTCTGATATGTCTGGATCTCTGGAAGGTCTTGCAACCTGAGAGGTACCAATATTCGTATGTGGTACTCTCGAGGTTTCAGCATCCTGGGAAGATTCATACAGGCCAGGCTCCTGCTCCAGCACCGGCTTGGACCTTCACAATGTCCAAGGTAAAACTATAGTATTAAACTATTAATACACACACACACATATATATGGGACATTCCACATAAAATTAGCCATTAAAATTTTTTTCCATTTAACACTTAGACCTAATTTTTTTTCTTTTTTTTTTAAATTGAAAAAAGTAGTCCGAATGCTTTTTTCAATCCTGGTAAAATTTGAGAGTGGAAAGATGAATACTTTCGGAGCAGAGAATTTTTCAATCGCGGCGCGCACGCACGGACACAACCGCAGCGCGACTAGCTTGGACTTGAGCGGTTTTCCACCCCTAAGCGCTGAATTGCATTCAGTTGTGAACTCGCAAAGATGTTATATTATAAATGATGGGATTTTATACGATTTAAAATAGTAGGTGGAAAATGTTAAATGACGTTGAGACTCAAATTATAAATTGTGGTAGGTTTTTTATTATTCTTCAAATTGCACTATAAATTGTTAGGATTTTATTACTGTAATTTCTACTTTTTCTTCAAATATTCGAAAAAGTAACTGCACTATTTCTTAGATTTGGATTTACGTTTGACTTCTGGTTTACAAAAACTTAATATTTCAAAAGTGTCATTGGAAGATAAAACTTTCATTTTCAATTCGTGGTTTCCGTATGGCTCAACATAGTAAAACGATTGTGTTCCTGAAATCGTTTTACAATTTTCCAAACGATTTTGAAGAAATTTTTCTGCTTTTGCATAGTCTGCCAAACATTTGTATATAACTTAAATATTGGGTAGAGAAGATGCTTTTCTAGCCCATTCGTACAATTCATTCGCGGTCGAAATTTGACAATCATTGATCATTTCCAAAGTTACCCGACGGGCCATTCTTTTGATAGTACCTCCAGCACCGTCGTAAGGCCCTTTTTCATGTGCCGCCGCGTGAAATTTCCACTGTGCAGGGCGTTGAAAGTCATGTTCGTGATGAAAAATGTTAGCAAAATGTTTCACATTTTTGAATTGCTGAGGAGCGCCGTCAGAAAAATAAATGCACTTACGTATATGCGGATAGTATTGTGAAAAGTATTGATTAAGGGCTTTGACAAAAACATACACAGATATCGCGTCATGTTTCTTGCAATCAGAAATAATTTCTAATGTTTTGTGTTTGATTTTGCTATTTATTTTATAATAAAAAACAATGGGGAATATTGTCACTTTGACCTTGTTCCAATGAATGCCAGTTATGGCGTTTTGAATAACACAG
Source organism: Belonocnema kinseyi (assembly GCF_010883055.1). Taxonomy (NCBI): domain Eukaryota; kingdom Metazoa; phylum Arthropoda; class Insecta; order Hymenoptera; family Cynipidae; genus Belonocnema; species Belonocnema kinseyi. The sequence goes on along the minus strand of NC_046666.1, from coordinate 113,584,863 downwards.
GCGTAATTTTCCGCAAAATTGCAAATTATTAAACTGTCATCACTCTTGAGATTTTTTTTACATTCTAAAAATGTCAATTTTATTTTCCAGCGATAAAAGAATGCTTAAGAAATATTCTTGCAGCTTTGCAAAAACTTTGGACAAACTTATCTATAGTTATTGTTATTTTTTCCAATCTTGTTTTTGGTTTCGTCTTAACGTTACAGAAAAAAAACTTAAATATTCACTGTTTATTACCTGAAGTCATCAGTCTCATATTTTTGTGAATGGGACACAGACAAACGTATTTTAAATCGTATGAAATCCCATCATTTATAATATATCAGCTTTGGAAGTTTACAATTGAATTCAATTCAGCGCTTACGGGTGGAAAACTGCTCAAGTCCGAGCGAGTCGCGCTGCGGTTGGCTCCGCGCGTGTGCGCCGTGATTAACAAAATCACTGCTCCGAAAGTATTCATCTTTCCACTCTCAAATTTTATCAGCATTGAAAAAAGCGTTCGGGCTACTTTTTCAATTAAAAAAAAGAAAAAAAATTAGGTCCAAGTTTGAAAAATTATTATTTGTTCATTAACTATTAAATTTTTTCATTAAACAAATAATAAGGTGTTTTTTGGTATAGCTTATTTAGAAGCTGAGGAAAAGACGCGAGGTTTATGTCTTGGACGAATTTTTGTATCTTTATTAAATTTTTTAGTATAAGCGGTTGAAAAAATGCTCTTTTTTGTGAACGCGGAAATTGAAAAAATCATTTCTCGAAAATTTCACGTATCATATTGAAATAAAAAAATATGTATCGAATATTTTTGAGTAATAAACCGAAAAAAAATGTTAAATGGAAAAAAAAATTGGTGGATAATTTTGTGTGGATTGTTTAATATTATAGTTTTACCTTGGAAGATTCTCTCCTTTTTATCTAATAACGCTGCCAAAATCTCCTCTACGTTCGTATCCAGTTCCATTAATGTCTCCTTTTTTTATTTTTGTAGATCTTTTGTGACCTTCCTAACCTTATTTTTTAAGGTCACATAAGCGATCTCCTTGTTTTTTTCATTCTTATAATCCAGGATTCTTTCCTTTTTTCTTTCCTGGACCAGCTTTTGTTGTTGCTCCTCCTTCTTCCCAACATTGAGTTTGGATCGGTTTTCAACATTTCGCCGACACTCCTCGATCTGCTTTATTCTTATTCTTTTCTCTGTTTTCTTCCTTTTTAACAATTTTCCCACTGAAAGTTTACGCTTAATTAAATTGTTTATTGTCTCATCAGCCTCTAACTTAGATTGTTGTAGTTGTTGCTGCTGTTGTTCGTTTTGATATTTTAGTTACAGCTGTTGTTGTTAGTGTTGAAGTTGTTGTTGTTGGGGATTCTGTTGCAGAATTTCTTGCGTCATCCCATCGTCACTTTCCGGATTTATTTCCAGAATTGGAACTTTTGTAATGTTACTAGTCGAGGCCTTGGTTTCTTTAATTCGTGGATCACTTTCCGCTACATCTTCTTCCATCTCATCGTCAATAACATAGACTGTCTGTGTTAATACATTTGGCAGTTTTTTTCCCACGTCCTGCTGGCCTTTTCTTTTCTGGCTGTTTTTTGAAGGGCATCTCCTTGTAGCCTTTTTAGAGTGGGACGCATCACCAGTTGCTCGTTTCCTTTTTTTCTCGATCCCCGTGTCGGTTTCGAGGATCGACGGAGTTTCATTATCGATGCATGATTGTGTAAAAAAATTCTTTAAATTATCATTTGAAAATTATAAAAATCAAGAAATTTTTGATTTTAAAAGAGATTTTATTTATTTTTTAAAATAATTATAAAAAAGCGAAAAAATAAATGAAATTTTAATGTATTACTAACCTACTATTTCCTTTCCACTTTCTATTGAGATATCCAATGAATGCCTCATTTTGATTGCTGCTGGGAGACAGCGGACAAGTACCTCCTTGTTTTTTGTCTCCACTGCCTTATTTACGAGTTTTACTAGGGCAGCAGAAGAAGTGCATTGAACAAGATATGTCTCCAAACCAGCCATTGCTAGGTGTTTACTTATTGCATCAAGTGCAATTCTGGCATTGTTTAACGCACTGTCACACATTTTTTAAAATTATGATTCGAGTTTTAAATCAAAAGCATTTCACTCACTTTTTCATTTAACACTTTTTAATCTAATTTTGAATTTGGGACATTTCACTCACTTTTTCTCTTAATTAACTTTAAACTTGGGAATTAAGGAATGACTATAAAAACACGTTTGGTAATCTAGGGGACAGTGTTGCATAAGCAAAGGCAAGGTCTAGACTGATTTTTGGGAAACTGTGACTTTCTTGCAAAGAAAATGGGTCCATCCCCTCTCCTCTGTCTATGGTCACACCCCCAACACTCTTGTAAGGACCCCTTAAAAAGTCTATTAATAGACGTTCTGACAAATCCATACAACTTTCCAGTATATGTATTATATTTTAAAACTAAAAAATTTATTTATCATATATAAAAAATTGTTCCATTTGATATATTTTTACAAAAATTTTTATAAAATAACTATTACATCATTTCAATGTTTAAACCATTTTTTCTTACCTTATATATCATAATTCTGAAGTTTTTGATTAGTTGTTGCTGAACTTGTCTCCATTAGTATAATTACTAACCGAAATACTTACTTGATGCTGGTAATTAGTAAAAAGAAGATAATACTGAAGTGAATTAGTAAGCGATTGTTACTAATCTTTACTCAAATTATATTTTAAAATATTTTACATAGATGAAACTGCTTATAACTTAACTAAACTATTTTGGTCCTCTTTCCCCCATTGCATCTAACTTTTAAAAATACAACTACCCCTACCCCTTTTTACAATTGTCCCCCACTTCTGTGTATTTCCCCCACTGCCTAACTAATAACCTATCATAGTTCAAGATACCTATATGAATCTTGTTCAGACACGTTTTAACCCCACTACCTTATATCCGATCATTTTCATACATAAACTGTACCTATGCCTGTTTACTTATTAGTTCCTCTGCATCTCTGAACACCATAAGTACAATGTCTCAAAATATGATAAAACAGATAGACTCAGACATTGAAGATATTATCACCTCACAATCTCATAATAATTTTTCTTCAAGTCATAAAAGAAAAAAAGTTCACATAACAGAAGTCGAGCCTTCACGTAGGACTACCAAACATCTTATCTTAACGGCACTGTACGCTCTCAATAATTCCTGCAGTAAGAATGTGATTATTGGATTGGAACTACAGACCGATGAACGTTTTGAACCAATTGTCAAAACTGTTACTAATAAACTACAGGGAATCATTTTTCGGGTTCCAACATGGACAATATTTCTGCAACAGATCAATATCATCGACGATTATTTTGAAAAGGAGAAACAACCCTCATCAGATCATACTGAACTTCTTGAGATGTTCTTTTGTGTTCAGACGAGTATGTTAGTATGCTAAAAGCTTTGTGTGGCTTAGTCGAAAATTGCGTTACTGAAATTGTAACATTATTAACTGATCATTGCATTTCCAAAAAGTTGCCGGAACCATCTGAACAATATATTTTTAATGTCATGAACAGAGAAAAAAATTATTATTACAAAGATATTCTTCATGCCCGATTATCGTACAAATTTAACGACAATTATCTCGACATTGTATATCATGAAATTGGTGGCGTTTTATTAACTCACCTGACTTCTTGTGTACGCACGAATGTTCTAAAAAGAATCACATTCAACTAGATGGTTAAAATAAGTGAAAAAATGTAATAGAATAATTCTCGTTTTGAAAATTTTCTTCGTATAATAAATATGTCTTTTTTAAAAGTATGTTAACATGTATCTACTTATTATCCTTCCTTTTCTAAATATGCAGTAGCCTTAAGATAGTTAGCGATTTATTTTAGAAAAAGTATCACTTTGAATTTAACAAAAAATTTTATATAATCTTTTTCTAGCTTTAGGAGGTAATCAAGTTTTGCACCCCTCTATGAAAAGTTTACTTCTGACAGACGGTCAGTAAGTAAAGGAAGCCAAAAAGGACTTCCTAATGCTTTTACATTGACCCATATAGGCTCGAACTAGATGCGATTTAAATGTGACTAATACATTAAGCTTCCCAGTCAGTTGCGGATACATTTTTCTCGGTGATTTGAACAAAAAAAACACAGACAGGATGTGATAGGATATACCCTCATAAATTACCCTTCAAACAAGTGTTCGAGAGTGGAGATTAGAGAAGAAGAGTCAGGACGCGTACCCTCAAGTCGGCTGCAAACAGATGTCCCATAATGGTGAGGGTGGGGCCCACTACCACGGCGAGGGGGTCGGCGCCATAGTGCGGTGGAGGGGGGAAAAAGAAAGTGGAGGGGGTAAGCTGTCCATAGTGGCCCGGTACTAATTACTTTTTTATCAGTTCTTATAAGGGTGTCAGATGCAAATTCGAACATAAAATTTAATATTTTTACATTACACGTACGACATTATTTTAAATTTATAATATAATCTTATCATAATTTTGAGAATAGATCTTTAATACATCATTCTTAAAGCTGAAACTTCTATATATAAAACAATTACAATCTAAAATGCTAATTATCTTGATAGAGATAGAAGTTTTAAGTTTTCACGAATTCCATTAATTTTAAACATCACATGCACTTGACACATAAAAGCTTGTTATTATAAAAGTTGCGGAAAAGGGATTATCATTCTCAGAAATAACTTTTATGAATAATAAAAAATCTCGTTCACATTGTTGATTTAACAAAGCTATAAATATTTAAATAGAACGATTTTTAATCTACCTATTCATAAAATGTGTAAACCGGGAAAATAAAAAATGTATACCCCATTAACCCTGGCTTTCAAGCAAATAATCCTGGTTGAGATTTTTTTGACAAGGCCCAAGCGATTCATTAGCTCAGTTGGCTAGAATATGCAGTATATTAAATTTATAGGCTTAGGTTTATGTTGTTTAGGTAGGGTTTCATTCTTCTGCTGGTGTGATTTTTCAAAGCGTTTGAGCGAATGATTATATTTGTAAATGACCGTGCATGTAATTGTGTAATTTTAATGAATAGATTAAGTGCAGTGATAACAAATAAAACAGGTTTTTAAAAAAAATTCATCATTATCTTGTTGTTCCGTCAGTGGTGAATTACATAAATGTCACATTTTACATTAAACGCGAGTCCCCTGCTACTCAGCAGTTAGGTAAAATGTTACAAGCTGTTATTTAACAGGTCCTTAACTATTATATAGCCATTTTTGCTAGACAGGGTCAATGTACCAAGGGTTTCTGCTGAATATGGTTACAATACTTAATAAGCAGTCCCGGACGATTGTCGAGGGATTTGTCTAAAAGTACATCCCCCAAGCGCAGGCGTAACAACCATTCCTCAAGCTGAATGTCACCTGAGAGAGGTGTCTTGAACGGTGCAGTCGTATCCTTGCATGCAAGATTCTAGAAGAATAGACGAACTCTTTCCTTAGATGCTCATGGGAACAAGAAAGGCACCACCAAAAAAAGTTTTAGATGCGTTTCAAAATGATAAATGTGCACAACACTCGACAATGGCCTTTTCAGCGGTGAGTTTTCTCATGATAGTACGTTTCAGATTTGATGTTAGTTTAAAGAGGCGTGTACTGCGCAGAATAGTGCACGTCCCAGATGGCAATATGGGCGCATAGTGCGACGCACGTGTAGCGCACCGCGTGCGGATTTTCTCGCACGGCTTACACGCATACGATGGCGCAGATGCGTCCTCAATTGCGGAATGTTGCGTCGCACGTCGTGCGGGTATAGTGCGTTGCGGAAGGAATAGGAAAAAACAAAATATTCTTTATCCAGCCTTTTCATAAATCTGTCATCATAATTTCGCAAACTGCGCGTTTTCTGTCATAATCGGGAGAATGTATAGTAGGCATGGATAATTTCTCCTCATTTTGATTTTGAAAAGTGCAATCTACAGTGGCCTTTTTTGTTTACCGCGCCAGAAATCGAGGTTATGTGTCAGTATTCGTTAATTTTTTTCGGGTAGTGAAATGAGAGAAATGATTCTTACGCATTGCTATAATATGTTCATCGAAAAGTGTATCGCAAATTTGACAACATTTCATTTCAAAATTGACATAATCATGTTAGGGTTACGTGACATTCTAAAAATCTTGATTAAATATTTAATCAAGGTTTTAAGAATGTCACGTAACCCTGACTGTTTATGTCAATTTTGAAATAAAATGCGTGGAAAAATTTGCTATACCTTGTCGATAAACATATTATAATAATGCGTAAGAATCATTTCTCTCCTTTCCCACGACAAAAATTCACGAAAAAATACATTGAGTCAAAGTGATCCATATTTCGGTTGCGGTGGTCAGGCTAGGTCGATTATCGATCCGCCATTGAATGTTGACATTTGTTTGCAGTTTTTTTTCTTCGTGTGTACTTATTTTTATAATTTTATATTTACGTGCAATTATTTCGGATTGCAAACGGTTTTCGTGTTTGCAGTATATAGTTTCGAGTGAACGTTTCGCCTGACCTTGGCGTTGACCTTCAGGATATTTCAAGGTCAACTTTTGTTTTTCAAATGGAAACCCCTATTTTTGACACCGCCAATCGAAAGAACGCAAAATTTTACGTTTAGATATGTATCAAGGTCATGTGACGCGATGACCTTAGAGGACATTCCAGGGTCGTATAAACTCAAACAAGTTCTAGACGGCTGATCAGCGAAAATATGCGTTTTCGTGAGAAATGTTTCAGACAAAAGTTTCAGGATTTTGGACGAGGATCTGACTATTAGCCTTGAAGCTGACCTTGGCATTGACCTTCAAGGTTATTTCAAGGTCAACTTTTATTTTTCAAATGGAAAACCCTATTTTTTAAACCGTCAACCGAAAGAACGGAAATTTGTAAGTTCAGATATTCATCAAGGTCATGTGACCTGATGGCCTTCTGGGTCATTACTCAAACTAGGTCTACATGGCTGTTTAGCGAAAATATGTGTTAAAAAAAAAAGTTAAATATTGTATCCAGATCCAGTCGACTAAAGCGAGATCCATCGTAGGTCTCATTATTCCACAAAAAAACCCTATGTGGATCCGGCCCGCAGAGGCGAACTCCATTGAGGGTCTCTTTAATCCACAAAAGAAGGTCGTATGTGGACCCGGCCAGTTAGGCGAGATCTGAACGTGAAATTTTGCGTTCATTCGATTGACGGTGTCCAAAATAGGGGTTTTCATTTGAAAAATTAAAGTTGACCTTGAAATAACTTTGAAGGCCAACGCTAAGGTTTGCCAAGATGAAATGCCCATTGGCAAAAAGATTTTCAATCATTCGCTCACGATCGATGGAGTGATCAATTTATACTGTGGCACATCCTTCAGCAATTTATCATACGTGCCTTTGTCAAACAACACCTGGTTGTTGAGCTTATCACGAACTTTTCCCTTGGACCACTTCTTCTGGAGGTGCCCAATAAAATTTCATGCCAAAATTTTAAAAAGCTTCTACGCAATAAAAAATTACGACTAGGGTCTTCAACGACTCTATGAAGACCTAAACGTTATACCAAAGTAAGGGGACCTTTAAGAGTTAAATTCCTTTAAAAAAATAATAAAATAGCTAGTTTCATAACTAATAACGGGAAGAAAGGATTGTACTACCGTGTTGTCTTTTTTTAATGAAATTTATTTAAAAAGAAGCAACGCAGTTGTGTAATTATAATTGAAGAATATTAATATTCTTCATCAGAACACAGATAAATATTTATGAAAGTATTATTAGGTTTTTTAATAATGTAATTCTATTAATATAAACAAAAACATATTTTTTTACCAAAGATCATAGAATAATGTATTGAAACACATTAGGTGCACGTGCACTGAGTTCTAAGTAACTAAGTATTATCTCTCTCTCTCTCATTAAAATCTGTTAGAGATATATAAAGATAAGTTTACGATACGTCGTTATCGCAACATCGTAAAGATGTGAGGACCTTCTCCAATGTTTTGCCTCGTCGGAAGTTCTATAAAAATATTTTAATTTATAATTTGACGTTTCCGAAAGACATTTTGACATTTTGCCTCTAATATATTATATACTTTCCCGCATTTAGGTTAGTTTTAACCGAAGTTATTTTGAAGTTGAAGAAAAATTGGTAAAATATCGAAAAATACCCTTAATTTCGTTCCAATTCCTGGCTTTTTAGATCTATCTAGTCCAATTATCATCTAAACATTTTTGGCTGATTAGCTATTCACTTTTTTTAAAGCACGTATAAATAAAGTTCGAAAAGTTACCTTGCAATTCCAATACTTTAAGTTTTAATTTGAACGTACGATGTAGCTTTTTCAGTCCAAATAAGGACAGAATGTTTTATAAAAAAGAAAAATCAAAATTAAAAAAATCTATTTTATCAATTGATAGCCCAAATTACAATTTATGTTAACATAACCTTAAAATGTCCTAAAAATTTTAATTTTTTTTGAAATCCTTATCAACATTTTCAGTAAAAACCGTTACTCTTACCTCGAATTGCATAACAATTTTTCATCTTCTTTGAAGTCTAATGATTTTTTATTAAAAATAACTATTTCCGGTGCAAATGATTAAAATAACCAGAAGTTGTAAAAAAGTTGTGAATCTTCTTCAAAATATAATCTAGAAAAATTGAAAATAACGATTTCCGAGGAAAAACATTGACTAGATCCAAACTTTTATAGAACCTCAATCAAATCCTGATAACGTACGTTGTTTATTATTATTTATTATATTAAACAAATGATTATTTTATCCTCGATTTAATAAATAAGATCGTTCATTCATGTGTCTAACACTCATGATAGTATAAATGATAAATCATAATTCATGGGTAAAAGATTTCAAACAAAAATATTTAATTTATTATTTGAAAATTTGAATCTTGCCGCCTTGAGCCGCGGTTTGGCCACAGTGCGCCAGGGAGCGCAGCGATTAGCCTTTCTCCTAATTGAAATGAAGGGTCGAGTGTTTAAGAAAGGAGCCGAGGCGGCGAGAAGCATACTCACCTGGCGTAGTGACTACCGTGTTCAACAAGGTAGTTCCTCCAGGGCGAGGCTCTTCCATTGCATTACAGTCGAGAGCTGAACCTTGCTGAACGGAATAAGCCGGGACATAAATAGGGTTAAACTAAAACGCAGCGTACGCAGTTATACAATTGTTCTAGAAATATTACAGGTCGGTTTTCACAGTGTTCTAGAACTGTTACATAACACTGGTAAAGAAGTTCTAGAATTGTTATAGAAATGTTACAGATCGGTTTTCACAGCGTTCTAGATCTGTTGCAGAACTTTTATTTAAAACTGGTAACCGAGTTCTAGAATTTTTATGGAAATGTTGCAGATCGTATGTCCCAGCGTTTTAAAACTGTTACAGAATTCTTTTAGCGTATGGGGGATGACATAGTTACTCGAATGTTTGTAGCATGCCACTAACCTGTACTAGAACTTGTTCTTTTGTGTTCTGGAACAGTTACAAATCTGTTCTGTAACTATGTTTGCTGGGTATGAGCGTAGTAAACAACAAATTTTACGATCATTCCATTGTAGGATAAACCTTCGTCAAACAGCATCTAAACTTTCCGTCGAAAAATTTCACGTGCAACACAATTTAACTTTGGTTTGTTTAAGAAAATGATCATTTTTCCTCTAAATTAGCTACAATTTTCATTTATAATATATGTCTCAAAAACTAATATGTATATTTAAAAAAATAGAGAAGTATGGAAATGACACTTTTTACGTAAATGTTGTGTCTGCAACTCCTAAACCATTTTTTTTTAACCTGAAGAAATCAGGAGAGGATTTTCTCACTCAATGAAATAAAATATCGCATTACGGCCGCTTAAAAGTAAAACCAAGTTTTTTGTGAACTACACTAATTTGTACACGGAAAATATTTGCGTGTTAATTTTTACAATAACTTAGTTCGGTAAACGGGGACATTACGGCATTTGATTAAAATTTCACTTTCAGTCATTTATAATGAAATAGGTGAAATTTGATATGAAAATATTAATTATTAATATAAATTCATTATAATTTAATTCGTGTTTCAGTAAGAAATAATACAACTCGTTAATAAAGATTACCTTACAATTGGGTAAAATGAGATATCGATTACCTACTAGTTAGGTCAAATGAGTCGAACTGTTAGGTAGAGTTTTAATCAACGACAACAAAGTCTACCGATCTAAATATGTGAATTCTACATCCCAGTCATGTAAAATTTCGTGCGCCATCAAAGAAAAAACATTCCTGCTATAACCACATTCTGTGGAAGGTCATCTACTACTACACAGATACTTACTTGCTTTAAACTTCAGCCCTGACAATGTTGACGTCCCTAGCGATTTTCATTTTACCTGAGGGGCCATCCATACACCACGTGGACAATCTTTCACCACTTTTTGACCCCCCTCCCCCCTCGTGGACAGCCGTGGAATTTGGACAAATACCCCCCCCCCTCTGGACTTTGTCCACGTGGACGTATTTTATGAAAATATAGATATTTTTAGTCTTTAAAATGTCCGGTAGGTCGCGACAATTCCATGCACGTCATTTGAGTACTCACTAAAATTTCAGATTCTTTTATTTTCATATGTCAACAGTTCGAAACTCGTTGACTGGCTAACAGCTGTTGGTGCATTTTGCAACAATTTATCGTTAAACTGGTCGGAAATTCGAATGAAAAAACGTCATTTTAGTACCTTCAAACCCACGGGGAATGATTGTTTGGATGTTAAAAACTAACAATAAGTTTGACTGGCAGCTCCATAGTGGTGCCAAAGTTAACTAACAGACTGTGAAACATGTCAAAAAATCGGGTGAAAAAACGTATTTTAGTACTCTTGAAACCCATTGGGTATGATTTTTTAGGTGCAAACAACTACCAAGAAGTTTGACTGGCAGCTCCTGAGTGGTGCCAAAGTTGACTGGCAGGCTGCCAAACATGCCCAAAATTCAAGTCAAGAAACCTGATTTTAGTACTCTTGAAACCCATTCTTGCGAGCTGTGAATTTGCATAAAAAGTGAGATTTTCGTAGTTTCTTTTTTTATGTACATATTATTTTGATAGAAGTATCCCATAGATTAAAATTTTAGTTAATGAAAAGGACAAGACTTTCATCCGGTTGCTGATTAAAATGTCAGTCAACTTTGTCACTACTCAGGAGCTTCCAGTCAAATTCTTTGTTAGTTTTTTTGCAACAAAACAATCATCCTCGATGGGTTTGAAGAGTACTAAAATTATGTTTTTTCACTCGAATTTTTGACATGTTTGACAGTTTCCCACTTAACTTTGGCACCACTCAGGAGCTAATAGTCGAATTCTTTGTTAGTTGTTTGCGCTAAAACAATCATCCTCAATGGGTTTGAAGAGTACTAAATTGACGTTTTTTTTACTCGAATTTTTTACGTGTTTGACAGTTTGCCAGTTAACTTTGGCATCACTCAGGAGCTAATAGTCAAATTCTTTGTTAGTTGTTTGCACTAAAACAATCATCTTCAATGGGTTTGAAGAGTACTAAAATGACGTTTTTGAACTCGATTTTTTTACATGTTTGACAGTTTCCCAGTTAACTTTGGCACCACTCAGGAGCTGCCAATCAAACTTATTGTTAGTTTTTAGCACCAAAGCAATCATCCTCGATGGGTTTGAAGAGTACTAAAATGACGTTTTTTCACTCCAATTTTTTACGTGTTTGACAGTCTGCCAGTTAACTTTGGCACCACTCAGGAGCTGCCAGTCAAACTTATTGTTAGTTTTCAGCATCTAACCAATCATTCCCCGTGGGTTTCAAGAGTACTAAAATGACGTTTTTTCACTCGAATTTTTGACGAGTTTAACGATAAATTGTCGCAAAATACACCAACAGCTGTTAGTCAACGAATTTCGAACTGTTGAGTATGAAAACAAAAGAATCTGAAATTTTAGTGAGTACTAAAATGACGTCCATTAAATTGTCGCGAGCTCCCGGACTAGAAAAAGTCCAAAAGGAGCGATGAATTGGCTGAAAAAATTCGAATTAGCTTAGAAACTTGAGCTTAAACATGATTTCAATATGAAAGAAAAAGTCGTGAAAAAAAATAAAAATTATATTGTGCGTGAGCACAATATAAAAATTGGAGTATACCTAGACTATATCTAGTCTCAATTCAGTATATTTTCCATAGATTTAGTGAAATGTGTGTCCACGTGGATTCTAGCTTGATCCCCCCCCCCGGTCCCCCTCGTGGACAAGCGTGGAATATTGTAACCCCCCCCCCCCTCCCTAAAGTGTTCACGTAGTATATGGATGGCCCCTTACTGTTGTGTAATTCCTCTCTTTATAAACGTGAAAATGTCTAAAAAATTGTGGAATCTATACTTTCTTTTAAGTGAATCGTTAATGAAAACAAACGAAAATAAACTTTATTTCATTTATTTAAATAAAATTTACATTACTTTGCGTTATATGATGGTCATTTTAAAAGAAATGCACAATTTGGCAACGCCGTGATCTGAATAAAGCAATGCATATTATATTTACATCAGTAATAGAGAAAATTGTGAGGAGTTGACACGTGCTTTGATTTATTTATTCTTACATAGTTTCTTAAAACAACGGGTGTGAAAGATGGCTTATGCAGGTACCTGGCTACTGTCACGCGCGAGGTGCAGACTTGCGTGGACATTGCAACATCGCTGAAGCAAAGATTTCTAGCTAAAGGCGATGAATTTATCTTGCGAATTGTGTCTATCAATGAAACATGGGTTAGGGATTTCGAACCTGGGCTAAAAAAAACAAGAAAGTGAGTGGAGAGGTCCGTCTGCACCATGCCCCAACAAATTTCGACGAGCACAATCGAAAGTTTAGCAAATGATGATTTTCGCATATGATCACCGCACACCGGCAAAAAAATCGATCTGACTTGCTCCGAGATGAGCCTCTCATTTTGCATGACAATGCGCATCCACACTTGGGAAAGCTTGTGACAGATTTGCCGGAAAAGTGTGATTGGGAAATGTTACCTCACCCAGTCTACAGCCCATTCAAAAGCATAGATACTACATAGAAGGACTATAGTGACAAATGGTTTGTTACGTTTTATGAGTGTTTGAAAAAAATAATTGTGCACATTCTTTTGAAATGATCCTCATACAATGAAATACACCAAACTCTCGCTTTCAGTCAAGTGTCGGGGGCATCAAATAACCTTAAACT
>NC_046666.1:113568343-113571600 GCF_010883055.1 Belonocnema kinseyi | reverse complement strand
GGCCGCCTGACTCGTTTCCAATTGAAATATATATAATGTCGCACCCGCTCTCGCCCTGCTCCCCTGAGAAACTGCGTGAGCCAGCAGTTGTAGGAAGTCTGAGAACGGGGTGACTGAAAGCGAGAGTTTGGTGTCCTAGTATCAAAATAATACAATCCTTATATGAATTATAAAATATCAGAATTTTTACTTTTGGACTTGAGATTTTGCATAGTAATGTCCTTTCTATTAGGGTGGTCCAAAATAAAGTATTTTGGAATTTTGACCAATCAATAATAGAAAGTAAATCTTCATAGTGGATAAACTATTGTGTATTTTTTTCAGCCGGTAACAAGCTTAGAATTCAGAAAAATTAAGAATTTGTATTCCTATGAATACGCGATTTTTCCTTCGTCTAAAATCCACCAACGGGAACAGAAAAAGTGCAAATCCTATTCCTCTCAATCGACTTAGTAACATATAATGAAAGCAATTATTTAACCCATTTTTCATTATTTAACAATTTTAAATACAAATACTTTGCGGGAATAGAAGACACCTCTGTGAGGTATATCTGCCGGTACAATTACCAGGAATTAAATATATTGAAAACACGTTCTCTTTGGGAGTATAGGAAACTGTATGGCGGTCTCTATGGAAATAGAAGAAAATAAGTTTAGGAGGTATCTTATTCGTATTGTGGCATTTTAGAAAGTTGGAAAAATCGCGCATTCAAAACAATAGAATAAACTTCACTTTTGCGCTGCAATCTGAAGATATTCATTTTTCTCTATTCTACGCTTATTACGGGGCAGATTAAAAAAATAATAATTTAACGTGCTCATCGCAAATCAATTTCTTACGGAATTCAACACAGAAGAACCTCAATTTTTCTTCATGTTTGAATTATCCATATAAATTATTGTAATAAAATAATAAAATAATAAAATAATAAAATTTGGGACATGTAATATTCAGTCTTTAATAACACGAAAAAAATGGAAGTGAAAAGATGGGCCTTTAGTGCTGGTAGTCGAGGTAGTCATTACTAAAGTGACATTGTAAAAAATTCTAGATTGGAATTAGGTTATTCATTTAAGTGATATTAACTTCCTTAGCCAACTAGAGATATTACAGATTGTCGTTGGTCTGACTTCTCTAGCGGACTGTACGGAGTCCACTCCAGAATATGAATAATTCCTATACTGCCAACAGTAAAAAATAACACAGCCATACAAAAAAAAGTGTGCGGATTTGGTAATAAGACGCACGTATTCCTATGGATTTTGGGGCGCTGAATTCAAATTCGGTATCAGAAATCACCCATCACGTCATGGTTGAGCCATAACCTCAAAAAATCACGAAAAATCATGCACTGAGGCAAATAAATTTCAAAATGATGCCAGTGATGTAAATTTTCACATCAAAAACATGTCGACAACTGTGAAGGATCAACCCTTGTCTGATATCAACTTATTTAACATAACTTTACCCAACAGAACCTGACATCACCCAACCTGAATTAACAGAAATTTATTGAACTACACATAAAGCTCTGGAAGCTTATTTTCCCAGTAGCAAATGTGTGCTACATCGAATGGGTCAACTCGAGCCTAACCTAGAAATAAATCTAACCTAGCCTAGCCTAAACTAACCTAACCTCACGAAACACAATTAAACTAATTGTGTTGTTCCATTGTGTTTGCGGTACCGTTTCATTCAGCTTCGGCTTAACCTACATAGAGGTTTAACCTATCCTAATCTAACAAAACCTGACCTAACCTAATCGATTACGCTGGCAACCCTGTTCTTGCGTACTTTCATATTTTGACATTATTAGCAGTAAATGTCTGGAGTTTCGTAACCGCTTGTTGCTAGCATTATTCGCCTGTGTCTGTAACCAGGGCATCTCCACGTGGTGACTGTGGGCAACGGATCCACATTGGCTGAGTCCCTGGGTAAACGGCGTTCATGCCGTCATGGCTGACACAGGTAAAAAGTGTATTACGATGCAGGGAAAAACCCCAGTATCGGCGTCTGGTTAGGGTGGGAAATCGGGCTCTCTGACGTCGTCATCATGCAACCGTAGCTCTTCATCAGTGTATCACTTGGTTGGTGTAGAGTCTCATGCTACAAGGAAAAAAACCGCAAGCATTTCTCAATCGCATGCCTGCAAGAATAGCTCAGATTCATTCTGTTACATTTGCAGTAAATATGAAGTGAGCAGTTTGCGAAAATCAATCGACGAGGAAGTGAAAAGTCTTTACGAAAAGTGTTTTGACCGTAAATTGCTGTACCAAGAAACAAAATGGGTTCCTCACGGCATTTGCAATTCCTGCAGACTAATGTTGTATCGTATAAAAAATTCAAACAACGAAAAGTACCGTAAGTACTCTACACCAACCACATGGAAAAAACCCGTTATTGCAAAGGACTGCTACTTTTGCATGAATTCCGTCAAAGGGTTCAACGCCAAAAATAAAAATAACATTTCGTACATTAATGTGTGCACAGTCACAAGAGCAATTGAAATCAATAAAAATGCACGCCAGACCAAAGACAAAAGTTTCATTCTATCGCGGCAGGGACAAAGAATTCAGAAAGTTTTTCGTTAAAGACGAAGAGACGTCTTTAGTGTACTGCACTGACGTTAACGGACTAATGATACGCTCATCTAAGAAGAATATAACAATTTTAAAATGCTTCTTGAAAAAGTTAATTACACGAGTCACAAATGACAAATATATGGTGATCTCAAAATCATAACAATGATATTAGGCCAACAATCGGGTTTCACGAGAGAGCCATGCTTTATATGCCTGTGGAATAGCAGAGATCGAGCCAATCATTATAGTAAAAAACATTGGCCTTTAAGAGATTCATTCAAACCTGGTTCTCATAATATCATCAACCAAAACCTCGTTGATCCAGAAAAAATTTGACTACCACCCCTCCACATAAAGCTTGGGCTCATGAAGCAATTTGTCAAGGCGTTAGACAAAGATGGAGTTTTAAAGCAGTAAACGCAAATTTCCTCGATAACAAAAAAAGTCCAGACTATGAGAATATTGTTGCGAAAATGATAAGAAACTACAAAAAGTTAGGCTGCTTCATGAATTTAAAACTTCACTTTCTAGATTCCCATCTGGATAAGTTTCCTGAAAATGTTGGTGATGTCAGCGAAGAACAAGGGGAACGTTTTCATCAAGACATAAAAGTGATGGAACAACGATATCAGGGTAGATGGGACGAGGTCATGATGGCTGATTTTTGCTGGA
>NC_046666.1:113555338-113568243 GCF_010883055.1 Belonocnema kinseyi | reverse complement strand
AAAAAATTTTGAATAAAACTCTTATTCATTTGCATGTTTAAGTTACAGTTCTACATTTTAATTGATACAAACATTGTCAGGTTAATTAAAATGGGGTCAATTTTACTTGCAGTTCTAAGTTTCTTCAAATAAGTAATGTGCGTCTAAATTTTTGAACCACCTGTAGTACAATGAAATGAATTTTATTTTGTTCCAACGGGAACACTTGAGTTAAGTTGTGTTGCGTTAAGCAAAATTTCGTTAGGTTCTGTTAAGTTAGATTCATTTGTAGGTTAAGATCGAGTTAACCTATTAAATATAGCACACATTTAAAACTGAGAACCGTACGCTTACATAGCTACACGTGTGGTTGAATTTCATTCGGCTAGGTTAGGTCAGGTCAGGTTTTGTTAGGTTAGGATAGGTTAAACCTCTATGTAGGTTGAGCCGAAGCTGAATGAAACGGTACCGTAAACACAGCGGGACAACACAATGAGTTTAATTGTGTTACGTGAAGTTAAGTTAGGTTAGGTTAGGTCAGGTTTTTTTAGTTTAGGATAGGTTTGACCTCTTTGCAGGTTAAGCCCAAGCTGATTCAAACGGTACCGCAAACACAACGGGACAACACAATTAGTTTAATTTTGTTTCGTGAGGTTAGGTTAGGCTAAGCTAGGTTAGATTTATTACTAGGTTAGGCTCGAGGTGACCCATTCGATGTAGCACACATTTGTTACTGGGAAAATATGCTTCCAGAGCTTTACGTGTACTTCAATAATTTTCTGTTAATTCAGGTTAGGTGAGGTCAGGTTTTGTTAGGTAAAGTTATGTTAAGGAAATTGATATCAGACAAGGGTTGATCCTTCACACTTGTCGACATGTTTTTGAAGTGAAAATTTGCATCACTGGCATTATTTTGAAATTTACTTGCCTCAGTGCATGATTTTTCGTCATTTTTTGAGATTATGGCTCAACCATGATGTGATGGGTGATTTTTGATACCGAATTTGAATTCAGCGACCCAAAATCCATAGGAATACGCGGGTCTTGTTACTAGATCCGCACACTTTTTTTGTGTGGCTGTGTAATCGGCCAAAAATAATTTACAATGATACACAACTACAGCTGTTGACGGGTCGATATATTCCATTTTCATTTTATAGACTTACTTTCATTTATATAGTATAGATATTAGGATGACCCAAAATAACAGACTTTCGATTTCTAATTATTGCCACTGAAAACCTATTCCTCATACTGAAAAACTAATGTCCATTTTTAAATATAATTTTCAAATAATATTTAGAGGTGGAGTTTAACATAGAAAAATGACAATTTTTCTTAATGCTCAAATCTAAGATATAAATTATTTATTGAATCTAATGAAATTTTGGAAACTCCTTATTCAGTAATGAATTAAGTGATTTACAAAAATAAAAAAATAAAATTATTATTAGGATTATTTTTGAAGTTTCAAACATGGCTGTTTTTGCTTAAAACCATGATTTTCATGAGCTTGTTTCAGGCCCTAAATATTATTTGTTATGGCTGTATATCACAACAGTTGTTCCATTAATGGTCTACTATACTCTATACCTATAAAATCATAAAATATATATATCCCAATCGTAAATACAATAAATATGAATATTGTATTCGAGATTATTATAAATAGAATCTTTAAATAAGCTGATTTAGTTTTTAATTTATATTATTTAAACAAGTATTTTTTCTATTATTTAAACATTTAAAATTATGCAGCGTCAAATATTGTGTAACGAAAATATTGTTTTATCGATAACAAAATTTACTAATAATTAATATTTTATAAAAATAGTTTAAACAAATAATTGTTTTTAATTTCTTAAACATATAGAGCTTAAATCATTAAACATTTTAAAACTAATAAAGTGTTTTTATTGATAAAAATGTTAAATAGCAATTAATTTTGTATCAAAATTATTCAAACAAATAATTATTTTTAATTATTAAAAAATTTACAGTTTAAGTCACCAAACATTTTTTAACTAATAAACTGGTTTTATCGATAAAAATATTTGCTAACAATTAGTTTTTTATACACATTGTTTAAGCAAATAATTATTTTTAATTATTTAAACATTTGAAATGTGGAGCACCAACAATTTTCAAACTAATAAAATGTTTTCATCGGTAAAAATGTTCAATAAAAATTACATATCTATAAAAATGGTTTAAACAAATAATTATTTTAAATTATTTAAACATTTAAAGTTAAACCATTAAACATTTTTTAACTAATAAAATTTTTTTATCGATAAAAACGTAAAATAGCAATTATTTTTGTATAAACATTGTTTAAACAAATAATTATTTAAACATTTAAAATGTGGATCATCAACAATTTTCAAACTAATAAAATGTTTTTATCGGTAAAAATTTTCAATAAAAATTACATCCTGTGAAAGTTGTTTAAACTTATGAATGCTCCTTGAAACTCGACAGAACTACGCATCTGAAATAGATCCTCTCGTTGAAAATGTTTAGAAGTTTAGAAAAGCAACCAATAGACCCGTACAAGTAGAAGAAATGTTTGAATTCTTATTGTCCATTTCGATAACCTAAGCCCAATACCATAAAATTCGCAGGTAAGTACCTCGCCCACTTCCCCATAATCCGCTTACTGTAACAAAGGTTCCCAGGAAAAGTTAATATTTCCTCGGACAGTTGACGATTTGATGAACTTTGATCGATTATTCAACCGAAAACTTTGAAAGCTTGATGCCAACTCTACATATTATTTAAAAAATGGATATTAGTTTTTCAGTATGAGGAACAGGTTTCCAGTTACAAATAATGAGAAATCGAAAGTCTGTCATTTTGGGCCACCCTAATAGATATGCATACATATATTCAATAAGTTTTAAACTTTAAATTATGAAAACTTATTTTCCGAAACAGAAAGGTCGAGTTAGATAAAAAAAACGTAGTTCTCGAGAATTGAACCCGGGTTTTCAACGCATAAATCAGCTTCAATCTGCAATCTGGTATTCTGGATGCTAAACTAAGAGGAACTAAGAGGAACTAAGTCCTCAGGGAATTATGTAAGCAAGCTTCGGTTCGTTGCTGCTCGAACGTTATTGAATGCGGGGCATCCAGGAATGAGTAATGGACTGCTTCAAACTCAGTCGAGTTCCCCATGAAGAAATAGTAAGGAAAAGAAACTTTGCGCTACGAAAGCATGTAAACTTTTTCGGAATAGATGTCCTGACTTTTAAGTGAAATATTTGCGAGAGCAACGAAGATGCATGAAGTAATCTCACCAAGAGAAAAAAGAGTTATCGCCTACTTCAGCGCTAAATTTGAATGATAAAATACTTTGAAATTAAGATGTTATCAAATTCATGTAATTTAAAAAACCGGAATCTTACATAAAGGTTCCAGTCATATTTACAAAACTAACTTTTTATAAAAATGTTCTGTAACAATTATTATTATGTACTTACGCTTCTGTAAAAATAATGTTCATTAACCTCTTTGAGCAATTTCAAAATGCCTTGTATCTCACATTCTTGTTTTTTATTATCATACATCCTCGTTTAACACACATTATCTACAAGGTTATTACAACAAATATTATTAATCTTACGAAAATAACAGAATTGCAATCAGCACTTCTCAACCTATAAATTATTTTTGTTCCACTTCAAAAAAAGCACTTTTGGAAAGTTTATATGCAAGCTAACTCTGAATAAAATTATGCATTAAATACTTACGGCTTCGAAATATATGTATAATTTTCAAAATTATCAACGTGTGATTGCTAATGTCCAAAATGAGCCATTTTGTTTAAAAACACAAAGGTGATCTTAAAATAACCTTGAAGGTTTTGGTCCATTCAAATTAATTAATTAATTACATCACTTTAATATTTTTCGCTGAATTGGGATGTAAAGAATATTTGAAGATTATATTACTTTTAACGAATTTAGACGGAATAACAACCTGCTCCATTTCGTGATTATTACAAAGCGAGATTCATGAGGTCTCGTAGGAAATTGTTTGTGAATTCATCCCAATTCTTTTTTTTTACTGGGTATTCATTTAGGACAATTTGAAAAAGGCACGTAGCGTTAGCCGAAACGTTAGAATGAATTCCTCACATTGTACAATAAAGTCGATTATACTTTTAATTTTCACTGATTTGCACATTTGAAATAATCTTCCGTTAAAATTAATTTTGACTGCGCACCCCACACCTCCATTCCCCATGTAAGACAGCACAGAACAATCGTTGACGCACAAAAGATTTTTCCCAATTTAGGCAAGTCTTTATTTCAATTAGACTTCGCATTTAATTACAAAATATTAAACTGTGTATTAAGGGGCCATAACACGATGCCTTCCCGGTAATAAGCGTTGAATAGAGAAAAATTAATATTGTCAGATTTTAGCGTAAACTTGAGGATTATTCTATTATTTTGAATGCGCGATTTTTCCATCTGCCTAAAATCTCATTATAAGAATAGGATATATCAGAAACTAATTTACTTCTATTTACATAGCGGCCGCCACAGAGGTTCTTATTCTCCGAAAGAATAAATATTTTCAATATATTTAATTCCTTGTAATTGTACCGGCAGATACACCTTCATGTGGAATATAAGTTTTGAAAATTGAATCTTAATCAATTCAAGTCAGCCTCTCAAGAGTTAAAATTATTTGAATTCCCACATTCAAATAGATTTCTTAAATGCATTTTTTAACACGTTTAAATAAATTATTAAAATATAAATGATCATAAATTTGAATATTTTTCGAATTTATAAGTTATAAAAAGATTAAATAATAAAAAACAGATTAAATAAATTCTTTCGCTAAATTTTACTAAGTCGATTGAAAGGAATATGATATGCACTTATTCTGTACCCGTTGGGGGATTTTTAGATGGAGGAAAAATCGCGTATTCATAGGAATACGAATTCTTAATTTTTCTGAATTCAACGCTTATTACTGGGTTTTGTCAATGCTCCAAAATTATGTTTGGTGACTGCGAAAGTCAATTATTTGGTTAAATTTTTTTTTTTATTTTTTAAAAATTTTCAAAATCCGTCATTGGATATGCTTAAAAGCTTGTGGTACAATGGGGTCAAACGGAGCTCGACCTGAATGTTTATGGAACCCTAGAAGCGAGATCTTGTGGTATGTATTATTTTAGTATGGTACAAGGGTGAAAGAACCTAGCTAACACGGGTTTGGTGGATCTTTGGGTCGAGGTCCCTCCCGGACCGACATGACATCCCGGCTACTTTCCTAAGCCATGGGTTTAGAATAGAGAGGTCCAAAAATGCATTGGGAAATTTTATTTTGAAATTTTCTGGAGACAGGTCGGAAATTTGTTTGAATCAACACAAAAATAAATTAATTTTGTTTTGTTTTGAAAGAAATTATATTCATAGGTGCCGCAAGTCCGGCGGAGTTTAATACGTATTAGTCATGAGAAAAAAAGAAGTTTGCGTAAATTTTATTCGAAATCATCAAAATTATCTGTATCGAATTGAAACTTACCATCTCTCTTCACAATTAACCATGGAATACGAATAAAATATCACTTTCCAAATATCGACCTTGGCGGACCAAATGAATGGCACGGATACGCTACAGCGTACCCATTCAAATGTCACGGAGTAATTGCAATCGTTTTTTTGCAGCGTTACAATCTTTTTTAAAATTTCATAACTTCTGCTGAAGGCGACTTCAAGCGCATCTATAGTCGCTTAAGGGGATTTATTAGAGCTTCAAAAAACCATGTAAGATTCTGCCCGCAGTTTCGAATATACGAGTATTTATCGGATTTCTTGCATACGTCATCTAAATATTACTCTCTTGGCTTGGACGAAACCGGTTTTTGGATAAAAAGGTCATAATTTGTGTAATAATCAAATTGGAGAGAACAATAAAGAAAAATTGCAGTGATGCTCAGTGTAGCCTTTTTTGTGGATTCTCGTAGCACTCTCCATCAACCCTCGTAAAACTCACGAGAGAGACTCCTTGGAGCGGATTGAATTGCTCGTAAATAATGACCCTTTTCTTGTATAAGGTCAATAAAACCTCATTCCTAAAGGCATTTAAAAACAGCTTCAGTTTCTTCCTGTCCTGATCCAC
The DNA here is from genome assembly GCF_010883055.1 of Belonocnema kinseyi. NCBI lineage: Eukaryota > Metazoa > Arthropoda > Insecta > Hymenoptera > Cynipidae > Belonocnema > Belonocnema kinseyi. The sequence continues at coordinate 113,562,123 of NC_046666.1, read as the reverse complement.
TCTCTAGCTCGAGAGATCCTAGAAGAATTTCGTTTCTCTTCAGCAGTAATAATTACAGTCAATGGATCAACCTTTCCGTGCCTTGTTAGAGATGAAAGTGATTTTCCGTCCCAGTGCGCGATGCATGCTTTGTCCGTAACGTGTATCTACTTTCGTCATATGGTTTCGGCGTACAGAGCGCGAGATTCTTCTAGAAACATGCAAATTGAAAATGGACAGACAATAACATTATCAGGATAAATGCCAAAAGACTCGCAGGCAGATATTCAAATATGTGTGGCTTGTCTGTAACTTACTTTAGCAGCGTCTAAAGCTGAGGCAACGTTTAATGACATCAAATTTCGCTTTGGTTCACATTACGTCCCTTCTGAATCTGAATTTATACAAGAAGCAAAAGATTGATCTAAAGACATGGGTGCTGCGGAATCGGGGCCTCCTGATTGTTCATCTTTAGACACATGTCATCTCTTTTCCAGTGAAGCACTGCTAGAACTGGATGATTGCTACATTTTCGAAATATGAACTGAAATGAAGAAAATATAAATTACTGGCAGACATAATCAGTTAGGGCCGATTTTACCAGCCTTCGTTAAAAATGTAATTCTACGTTAAAGCTAAAATAAAATATTTCACCACCTTCAAACGGCCAATTAACTTGTGTTAACCACCGTTAAATGTATTCAGGCGAGTGATTTAAAGTAAATAGGAGTTATTTCGAAACGATTATCTGGTTAGCTAACAGTGCCCTCCAAAAATGTGGTGAAACGCGCAACAGGATAATCGAAGTGAAACTAAGGCGTTAACTTTAACCCCCTGTCAGTTAACCAACGATTTAACCGAGGTTGTTGGAACCGGCTCTAAATAACGTACACCGATGTAAGAAACCAATTTGAAGTACAGGTAATTTTATTTAAGCTCGCTTACCGTATATTTTGTTAAGGGATCTAGGGAAAGGATATTTTATTTTTTTCAATCAAGGATCAGTATTCTTGTAATAACAGGTTTTATAATAATTTGACTGAAGCGATGAATTTTCTACTAAAATTATGCATCTTCACAGCAAAAAATAAATTTTCAATAAAGTAGTTCAATTATCAACTAAGGAGTTCAATTGGCGACCTACAAATAGAAAATTTCAATCGAAATCGTAATAGCTGATACTTAAAAAAAAGACTTTTATTTAAAATGAAAAGAAATTGAATCCCTCCCCATTCTCTTCACCCCAAGAAACTATTCTAAAAATTTATGACGATTCAAAATAGGGAAAAAAGTATAAAAAAAGTTCAATTTTATTTATTTTATGAGAATTTCCACAAGTTATCGGGTGATTTGTCCCAAGAAAGAAATGCTAAAATATTATTAAAGGTTCAAGTATTCAGAAGCACTTTCTTCGCATAGAAATTCAGTGAAAAGTGTAACTTCATTTTATGGGAATTCTTAGAAGGTCTCATTAATTTCTGGAACAAAGATGTACGGAAGCTTTCATTTTATTTCGTTTATTTTGTATTGTTACACGGGCTTATTCGATTTACGATCTAAGAAATAGTAATGAAATAGTAGCCTTATTTTAGCATTGAACGAATCCATTTCAAATCAGGCAGGCTCTACACTTAAAGTTGCAGAATCTCCCAAGGACAGAAACGTATTACAATTTTTTGCTTTGTTTAAAAAAAACGCCAAATTTGTCTTAAAACTTATATAGTATTCGACCTAATTGAGACATTTAAGATTTATTTTCAGATTCTGGTAAAGCTTATCGCCTTCTTTTATAATTCTAGAGAAAAATATAAAAATGTTTAACATAACAAGATGGCGGTGGTGTTTCTGAAAATAATATTAGTCTATTTTCTCTAAAAACGCAGATTTATATTTTTTGTCAATTTTTAGTTGAATTTGTACTATCATAGATAAAATACCCTGTGAGGTCCATTCTGGTACAAAAATAGCTAAGCCAGCATAAAATTGATAAAACATTTGTTTTCTATAAAAAAATTTGTAGCAAATATTTAAAAAAGAAACGGTGGAGTTCGTCCCCTTTTACAGAAATTGCCCATATGTTTCTAGTCCTTTAAGTTGTTTTTCAAATTTTGTATATAAATGAACAATTTAAATTTGAAAATGTCTTTATTAATTATTTAAATGCTTCTGTGATAGTTTAATGAATCTATGCAAGTTTACATTCACAATAATGGGTAAATCCGTAGAAATAAATTTGCACGAAAAAGCAATTGATAATATAGTTAATGAAAGATTTGAAAAGTTAAAAGAATTGGCTGCTCCACTTCAACTGATGTTTCTCTATGGAAATATTGCATTTTTCTGTCGCTGTTTGCAAGAAAAATGTGAAAATTCGATTTTATGAAAAAAAATCCCCTTGGCGCAAAGGCTCTCTTCTTTATTCATAATGTGCCCCCTAATGGTTTACATGACCTTCGATTCTTACATGACCTTCTACAAACTTTATATTAAATTATCCTTACTATTTACGATATTTACAACTATTTACATCAATTCCTATATCTCCTTATTTATGCATTAACCTAGCGCAATTTTACTGTCGGCAGAGTAAGTGAGCGATCGAAGCAGAAGAGCGATCGTATCTTAATCTACTTATGCTACTGCATAATAATAACTACTTACAAATCTTGAAGCTTCTAATCTAGGTCACTTCCGTCTACTTTTTCCTTCATTCCCTACTGAAAATTCCTATATAGGTTCCTATATAGGAACCTACATCGGATCTTATATAGGATTCTACATAGGAACCTATGTATTTCACCTATAAGTGCCACTTATAGGATATAACATAAGATCCTGTATATGTTTCTGCATGGGACCATATCCAGATACGCAGTACTATTTTATAGCACTTACGGCTGCGCAGAAGTTTTTTTAGTCCTCCAGGAGGACCTAGAGGCATACGTACCATTAGGTACCATGAGGTATCATTAGTTATATAGAAATTTCAGTAGGGTTTAAACTTCTATTCTATCTCATCCTCATTTTGCCATTTTTCTTATTTTATTCTTTCTTATTCGCCCCTCTACTCCATTCTCTCTTAGAATTTTACCACTTTCTTTTGTCATCTTCTCTTATCTTTCATCCCACTTCTTCATCCATGGCATACAAGCGTCCTCGTTTCCTCGTCCCAATCAAATATTGTACACTTTCTATTCTCTTCCTTTTCCCAATACTCCATTCCCCTCTCCTACATCTCTTTCACTAAAAAACTCCCTTCTTGTTTCTTTTTATCTTGTTAGTTCTACCGCGGTCTCTCTCCTTTCGTTTACCTCCTTCAAACACTTTTTCGCTAAATCCGTTCCCTTTCCCTCCGTTAAGTTTGTCTTAAATTTCCATGCTCTCTACGTCTTTCCTTTCCTTCCAGCCCTATATCCCTGCTTCATAACCTAATACCGGTCATACCAGTGTATGAAATAACCATGTTCCCCTTCTTCAATCTTTCTTGAACCTTCTTTTTCTTATTCCCTATAACTGTTTCAATATCTCTGCTGCTTTTTTTCTCTTTACCCTTATATGCGCTCTATGATCTACATTAGTTTGCAAGGTATATGCCAAATATTTAAATTTCGATAAATATAAGAAACATTTAAGGTTCGAGAACTGGCTCACACCCAACATTTCTTCGAGACTTGTAGCACTGGATCAGAACACACTTTTCCGCAGAGATAGTAGATGAAAGTGAGTTGCGAGTATTCGTTAGGAGATGCTGATTTATAAGTTCATTGCGTCTATTGATCTAAAATTGCACCAGTTAGCCTAAACTAGGATTTGCCAATCTATGAGTAGCTTTAGAATACAGCAATACGCTTCTGATAATGGTTCTGGTAGATAGCAGACATTAATCAAGATCATTTAATACTTTTTAATAGCTTTTTTAATGGATGTTTAAAGTTGTGCTGTTTCGTCTTCATGAGATTTTCTGCGATTAAAAATGATTCAATTTACCAACATCACCTAATTCAAAGCTATTTTTATTTTCCTTATTATTTAAGAAATATTTGAATTCACGTGATTTCTCAGTTTGAGTGTATGATGATAGCCTGGTCGCTTGAAAAAAACCAGTGTGCGAGCAGAAGTGAATCGCGACAAATCGTTGTCCGATCTTTTCGGATCATTAAAGTGATTAACTCAATAAAGATATTAAATATTACATCTTACAAAAATATCTATATATATCGAGTGAGTGATCTGTGTGGTTCTCAAAAATGGCCTTACTCTGCCAAGTATTCTATACTTTAAATAGGACTTGAACTATTAACTATTTCTAACGATTCTTCTCTGTCTATTCCTGATCTGGCAAAATTAATTAGTCATAAACATAAACATTAAACAAAATGGTCCTTCGAGCCGGATTGAAGATCGTGAAAAAAATATTAAAAAGTGTCAAATTGGTATTGAAAAGACCAAAGTGAGAAATTTTATTTAGTGAAAGCACAGGAACTAGGTGAAAATATGACAGCTTGAGGTCACATAGCAAGGATAAGCTGGTGACAACATCTTCGAACGTACTCGTACTATAAGGCAGTCGTCGTTCTCCAAACAGTCTGTACTGTACTCTTTCATGCTGTAATTCTTCACTGGATCGGTCTTTCATTATTCTTCACCTGAAGGAAGAAATAACAGGTTTGCCAGCTGATATTTAGATGATTGTCAACACACTTAATTTTAGACTTCATCGATTTCTTACATTCTCCAGTGGTAAGATGGCAACTTTAATTTACCCATGATGAGAGAGGCTCGTTCTGGCAAACAAAATATTAATAATTCAGACCGTAGTATTTCAGTGATGATTTATTGAAATTTTATTAATTATTATGCTCTCGCACACTCAAATTTGCTCTTTTATCAGAGCACCTTAAGATTAAACTAAATCAGTTCTTTAGTTTGCAAAATTAATTAATCTAACAGTGGCTACTGTCAAATCCCGCATAGAACTTCTTGACCATCGCTGGAACAGTTGTGAAGCCCTGCATCTGAAGATTAAAGCTGGAACTACGTCGGCTGAGCGTGGGAAATTGGAATATTTCACAAAGTCTAAGTATCTCGCTATTGACGATGCTCATCTGAATGTGCGAGATTTTTTATATAATCAATTGGTCTTGCTTACTCCTGAAACTAAGGCTACTTAAAGTTTAAATCAGTCTCAAATTATTCGTCATTATTCCTTGCCTGTTAAACTTCCTCAAATCACTTTATCGGAGTTTTCAGGAGACTACAAGGATTGGGAGAACTTCCGCGATTTATTTAATGCCTTGATAATTCAAAATGATTCCTTGTCGAATGTTACAAGATTATACTATTTGAAATTGTCCTTAAAGGGCGAAGCTGAAGGTTTTTTAAGACATATTTCGATAACTGATGTTAACTTTATCACCACTTGGGAGTCGCTTAAGACCAGATTTAACAACAAAAGAGCTTTAATCTCAACTGATTTACAAGCCTTTATAAATCTTCCTAATGTGTCGAATAATATTCTGTAAGACTTAAAAAACTTACGCGATAAAACAAATGAGTCATTGGCGGCTCTCAAAAATCTTAAACGCTTAACAGAACATTGGAGTGATTTACTTGTTTTTATAATGGTTAAAAAGTATGATATAAGTACTTTCAAGGAATGGGAGATGCATATTGATTCTAGCACTGATTATCCCACTTATCAGCAACTTGACTCATTTTTGGAGTCAAATTTTGCTCAAATTGTTCCCTTTGTAAGGATAATCACTCTTTATTTAAATGCAACCAATTCAAAGCTCTGTCTGTGGACAGGCGCAGGGAAGTTGCTACAAAAAATCATTGTTGTTATAATTGTCTCACGCCTGGACATCGACCACATAATTGTGTTAGTAAATTCAAATGTTACAAGTGCGGTAGGAGACATAATTCTCTGTTGCATTCAGATGATTATAATTCAAATCCCACCTTACCACTAACTAACTGTGACTCGGTTAATTCTCGATTGGCAGTTTCAGGTTCTCTCGCGTCACAATTAAATGTTTTCGGCAATTCCACCCTGGGGGTGGGGGTGAATCACGTTTCGCTTAAAGAAGCAGACGATAAAGTTTCGTTTCATTTTCTGAATAATTATCTAAATTTATCGCGCTCAACGTTACTCGTTACGGCTGTTATTTTCTTCCAAGCTGCAAATGGAAGAAGTCACAGATTTATAGTTTTGCTGGACCAAGGATCTGAATGTTGTTTTATCACCGAGAGAGCAATTAAAATATTAAGTCCACGCTGAAAAAAGGTTAAAGCAGTAGTATATGGGGTTGGAGGAGTTAATATTGGTTCTTCAAGAAAGTTAGCAGAATTCAATTTAATTCCTACACGAAAGAACTGTTCTAAAGTCCACATCCAAGCTTTAGTATTATTACACCTTACATCATATACTCCTCCTGCAAGATCTAACGTGGTAAATGAAGATCAATTAAAAGAGTTAGGGTTAACAGATTCAAATCCCTTTAGTTCCCATTAAGTTGATTTAATTTTAGGAGCCGGTTCCAGTCACAAATAAAATAGAAATTAACATTCCAGTTACAGCACATCAAGCTATTTCAGCAGAAGTCTTGCATGAAGACTTAACCACGTTCTGGGAGTTGGAAGAAGTTCCCTTTAAAAATACTTAGAAAGATGACGAAAATTTTTGTGATAAGCATTTCGCCACGAATTAACAGGTGTATACATATGAAACCGGTATTGCCATTTAGCGGCCAGTAGGCACACTTGTAGGCACTGTCGGAACTTACCATTTGTGCTAATTGGCGTAT